>NC_053398.1:121610756-121911256 GCF_905171765.1 Bufo bufo | reverse complement strand
GTGGCATCAGGCGGGTTGCAGAAAGTAGTAGCTGAGGCAGGTAGTCAGAAGAAACCAGTCTCTTGTATCAAAGTGTTGGTGTGACACCATGGATTATCTAGTCGAATGCATCAGGAATTGGTGGTTGGAAATCCTGGCTGAACCATGCCTGATTCATCTTGACAAAGGTCAGTATCTCCACATTTTGGGTGGATAGGCGAGTTCTTGGGTTAACTATGGCCCCGCCGGACTAAACACCCGCTCTGATGCCACACTACTGCCCAGGCAGGACAGCTTTTCCAGGGCAAACTCTGCTGGTTGCGGCCACAAATCCAGTTTGGCTACCTAGTAGTCCAGCGGATCTTGAATGTGGGGTGGCAGGGTGCTGTCCAAGTATGCCACCACCTGCTGGTTCAGGTTCTGCTCTACGTCTAGCTGCTGCTGGTGAGTAGTTATTTCACTATGCGGGTGAAGAAAGCTACTCATCAGCGACTGTAGACTCAGGCTGCTGCTGATGGAGCTGGTACTGCTCCTGCCACCCCACCCCTCCCCAGCAGCCATGGCAGTGGAACTTGAGTGCAAAGGGCCCCACCGGTCAGACTTGCGAGCGGATGACGATGGCGCAGATAGGCAGCAGCTAACTGACTACATAGGATGTCTGTAGTTGTTCAGTTTGTCCTCCCTCTTGGTGGATGTAAAAAAAGCCCCCATTCTGGACCGGTAGCAAGGGTCCAACAAGGTGGAGAGCCAGAAGTCATCCCTCTGCCGAATGGTGACAATGCTGGAGGGGCACTGTGACTTGCCCCTGCAGTGGAGGCTGAGGACATGGTGGAGGATAAGGAGGCAGAGCTGGACATTGTCACAGGACCAACGGCGTGACAACATGGAGGTGGAAGCAGCGTGACCTGGCCAAGTTGCTGGTGTGGCTGTGCAGGAACCACATTCACCCAGTGGGCCATAAATAGTGTTGAGCGCGAATATTCGAATTGCGAATTTTTTTCTCGAATATCGCAATTTCGAGATTTCGCGAATATTTAGAATATCGTTCTATATATTCGCGAAATAGAATATTCGTTTTTTTTCTTTTTTTTTTTTTATTATATTTTTTTCTTTCCCACTTCCCTAAAGTTGTTCTTACCTGTCCTTTGGATTCCTGGCTTCCTGGCTGCTCCAGTCAGTGGCGCTTTCAACTTACTGCTATATTCCATATTAGCTAAATTACAATCTAATCTATATGTGTATTTTACGAAATTTCGCAATAGTCGCAATTGCGATGCGAGTAATATAACACGAAATATTCGCATGAAGATTTCAACTTAGCACTGCTATACTCCATATTCTATCCCAATATGGAATATAGCTGTGCTAAGTTAGCACTGCTATATTCTATATTAGGCTAGAATATGGAGTATAGCTGTGCTAAGTTGAAATCTTCATGCGAATATTTCGTGTTATATTACTCGCATCGCAATTTAATAGAACGCATCGAGTAATATAACACGAAATATTCGCATGAAGATTTCAACTTAGCAGCGCTAAGTTGAAATCTTCATGCGAATATTTCGTGTTATATTAGTCGCATCGCAATTTAATAGAACGCATCGAGTAATATAACACGAAATATTCGCATGAAGATTTCAACTTAGCACTGCTATACTCCATATTCTAGCCTAATATGGAATATAGCTGTGCTAAGTTAGCACTGCTATATTCCATATTAGGCTAGAATATGGAGTATAGCTGTGCTAAGTTGAAATCTTCATGCGAATATTTCGTGTTATATTAGTCGCATCGCAATTTCGACTTTTTCAAATGTTCTTAATATTGCTCTAACTTCGTCTTTTAGAAATTTCGTAATATTGCTCTAACTTCGTCTCTTAGAATATTACGAATATTCTAAAAGACGAAGTTAGAGCAATATTACGAAATTTCTTAAAATACACATATAGATTGTAATTTAGCTAATATAGTGCTATAATCCCTTTTTTTTCCTGTAATTTTTTTTGCCTCTTCTGAACTTAAGTTTTGTAAAATATGTACACTATTAAAAATTATTACTATAGCAGTATATTAGCTTAAATACAATCTATGTGTATTTTACGAAATTTCGTAATATTGCTCTAACTTCATCTTTTAGAATATTACGAATATTCTAAAAGACGAAGTTAGAGCAATATTAAGAACATTTGCAAAAGTCGAAATTGCGATGCGAGTAATATAACACGAAATAGTCGCATGAAGATTTCAATTTAGCACAGCTATATTCCATATTCTAGCCTAATATGGAATATAGCAGTGCTAACTTAACACAGCTATATTCCATATTAGGCTAGAATATGGAATATAGCAGTGCTAAGTTTAAATCTTCATGCGACTATTTCGTGTTATATTACTCGCATCGCAATTTCGACTTTTGCAAATGTTCTTAATATTGCTCTAACTTCGTCTTTTAGAATATTCGTAATATTCTAAGAGACGAAGTTAGAGCAATATTACAAAATTTCGTAATATACACATATTAGCCTAGCCAGTCATTAGCATAGGAACGTTGCCTTATACTATCAAGATAAATTTTCGCAATATGCGAAAAATAATTTCGCGATAATTGGAATAATTGCGAATATTCGATTTCGACGAATATAACACGAATATTCATGCGAATATTCGCGAAATATCGCGAAACCGAATATGGCACCTCCCGCTCATCACTAGCCATAAAGGACATGTATTGTCCCTTACCGTAGTTACAGCTCCACACGTCGGCGCTGCCAATGCACTTTGGCAGACACCGACAGGCTCAAGGACTGGCCCACCTTCTGTTCTACATATTTGTGCAGGGCTGGTACTTTTCGCAAAGAAATGACGGCTTGGGACTCTCCACCTCGGCTCGGCACAAGCCATCAGTTCTCTGAAAGCTGCAGAGTCCACCACTTGGAAAGGGAGGGACTGCAGCACCAGCAACTTGGACAGGAGCGTGTTCAGCTTCTGCGCCGTTGGATGCATGCATGCATACTGCTGTCTCTTGGCAATCGCTTCGGTGATTGATTGCTGAAGGAATGACTGACAAGGATTAGGTGCAGGAGCATCTGGACCATCAGAAGATGGGATTGACAGGCAGCTCCCTTTGGCAGAGGTGGTGGAGCCTTGACTGGCTGAAACTGGGTGCATACCTCTGGGTGATGTAGCGGTAGCTGCAGCAGTCTGGACCACCACATCAGAGCCACTGTTATCCCAGGCCACTTTATGGTGACGCTGCATATGTTGACGCAGGGCTGTGGTGCAAACATTGGCACCCTGCCCATGCTTCACCTTCTGCCCACATATTCTACATATGGCCATGTTGACCTCCTCTGGCGGCTTCACAAAAAACTGCCACACCGCCGAGTACCTGATTTTCCCCCCAACACTACTCACTGGCTGACTGCTACCGCCGCTGATTCCGTGAACCCGTGCATCACTCCTTTCGGGCAGGTAGGCTAACCCATACCCGTTTGTCTCGCCACCTCCCACTGCTGCCACCCTGCTGACTCCCGGCCACATTAGTGACTTGCTGGCTCACGGGCAAGCTGCCACCCTCTTCTTCTGATGATGACGAAGCCCCTTTTTTACCCGGCTCCCAAGTGCAATTGGCTTCATCATCATTGAGTAGTGTCTGCACATCACTGATGTCCTCCTCAACAGTCTCTGGGTCAGGAGCCTGACCGCTTACAACACAAACTCCCACGCCACTCTCCTCATCACTACTTGGCCGCCTAGCGGAGGAAGCCGTGGATGTCTCCTCCAGATCTTGGCTGGATAGTAGCTGCTGACCATCCTCTAGTAGCTCTTCCTTGGTGAAAAGTGGAGCTGAACCCACAGCATGTAGTACTTCTCACGGTGAGGGAACAGAAAAGGCCAGAGGCAGGTTGAGGACAGGTGAGGGCACAGGGCCTGCTCCCAGCCATGCCAACTAAGGGTTGTGTCTGACGAACCCACCGACTGTTGGCTGCGGGTGTCTGATGTCCCTTGGGATCACGTGGATGACCGAGTTAACCAATTAAGAATTACTGGGTTGCTGGTCAAGACACGACCGCTAGATGACACTGGGAACTCTGGCCTCTAGCTGCGACTCCTGTTGCCACGCTCCCTTACTCTGCTGCGACCTCTGCTTGCGCCAGAAACATTCAGGCTTCTGCCACTCCTCTGTGCATGGCCTGGCACTTCTGTGCCTGACATACTTGTAGCTGAACTAAATAAATTAAACGGAAATTAAAACACCCTTAAAAGCAACGAATATATTTTTCTTTTTGTACTGAAATAGTCCACTAAACGCTTTCACCACAATTAACTACAGAAATGCACTTAGAATATATTTTTCTTGTTGTACTGAAATACGACCCTATATGCTTTGATGAGAAAAAACTCAGAGTGAAGTGCGTATATAGTTTTCTTGAAGTACTGAAATACGCCCCTATACACTTTCACCAGAAATAACTGCAGCAGTGAACTGAAGGAAATAAATAAAAGGAAAGAAAGTGTAAAGGACAAACACAACTTCTCCTTTTTTTTTATTTATTTGCTCCGGTTTTTAGCTTCCAAAACTGCATGCAGAAACCTGACCATGTGGTCGAACCCCTACAATGCACATGGTCATAATACAAAGTATTTAGGGAAGTCATATGATTATGCATGTGGTGATATCACAATGCACTTGGCCATATTAAAGCTTCATACAAACTTTGACTTCTCCAGAGTAGTAATATGGCACCCACAGAATTCTATGGTGTCCAACTGCACCTCCACATGTCTCCACCAGATGGCATTTTATGGAGATATTCTCCTCTCATAACAATGCTGGAGGCCACATATGGTGTCAAATATAATGGAGATAGCACCAGTGCAAATTTGTGATAGAGTCCTTAGCAATTCCACAACATAGTAGGTGGATTTGAAAATCGGCATGCCCTAAATTATGTCTGATATTTTTCCTCTGTGGAGAGAAACCCCTGTCCAAGGGTATCTTTCTATATATTGTTGAAGATTTCACCACGTCTAAACATGTGCATAAGCTCAGTGCATGCAGCTTTATCTTTTGTATTTGGCTACATTGACTTCTTGACAATATGACCCCCACTACAACTACCATCCTAGGTAGCAAATCTCCCTGGATTGTCAGCATTTTATGGAAGCATGAGTTGAAAGATGTCTTCATTTTTATAATCAGAAGTCTGAGAATTTTGTCTGACAACTCATGTGGGATGGAAGCTACAATTCCATCCATATAGTCATCTAGCTTTCCCTGGTACAAACAGAGCTAAAAAAAAAAAACACTGACAGCAGAGGAAAATAAGAAAGGATAAAAAAAAAAAGAAAGCATAACAGCTGGAGTATTTTGAAATTTGGTAGGACGTCTCTTTGAGTCTGACAAGTTCCACCAGATTAACATGAAATTATTAGCTGCTTTATGAGCATCCTACATGGAGTGTTATTTTGTGAAGCGCGAGTACCCTTGCTGTTTGCATATAAAATTGAGTTGAGCCTAATATTTACACCGCAGAATAAAAATAGCAACGGCAAGTAATACATCAACATGAAGAATCCAGTTTTCAGAATATAAGAGCCAGAAACTAGAAGTACAGAATTTGCTCATTAGCAATATGTGTTTCAATGGCCAATTCACTAATGTGAATACATAATCAAAATTAGTATGCATGTAACTTTCTCCTGGGTTTAATAAATTCTATACAGATGTGTCTCCATGGTTACAGACTACAAACAAATCCTGCGTAGTCTGATCATGCAGGTCTGTGTTATATAGTAGAGTTGAAAAATGACATAAGTCCATCAACTTCAACCAAGGGATGGATAAGGATGTGAATCGTAGGAAAGGGGAGAGAGAACCAGACTTCTAAACATTTTCATAAGCATTAATGCTATTTAATTTTAAGAATGTATCCAAGCCTTATTACGGGAGGTTGGATACAGATCACTGGATAAGCGGCCCGTCTCCGACAATAGTGGAGTAATCTGACTCACTGGCGATCCCATGTGACCAGTCTGGGTGTACAGTATATCTCTGGGCACGCAAGTATTATCTATGTGATCATTACTGCAATGTGTGGCATGCACCATATTTATGTAACACTTTGCATATCATGTGTTGACATAAGCATCTTAGGGGAACTTTGGGTTCACTAGCCAAACTAAATCTTTGGCTTATACTTCTATTTTGACTATTTTTTGCGGCAGAATAAATTATTAACTATTGGTATATTGCTCCCGCTAAATGTCTACCATTCTGTTTATATCTGTTTGATGCCGATTGGGACACTTGCTGAGTGTCCCCTGATGAGCCAGATTTATCACACTGGGCGAAACGCGTTGGGATAAAAGGGACCTAAAAGATATATGTTGTTATTTTCAACTATTGAGGTGCCCTTAGAAGAACACTTAATTTAGTTGAGAGTGTACTTGGCGTCTATTAGATTGTTGCTTTGTTCATAGTAGTCTCCATTTCAGACTTGTGAACTCTATCATTAATTTGAGTAGAGTGTCTTTGATGTATTCAACATTTGTTATTTTCGTGTATCTAGATTAGGCCACATTATATACCTATGGGCCACCTCATCATGGTTTGCCTGCATCACCTGTTTTCATCCATCCTAGGGTGTATAGGAGGTTACTGAATACGGGTAGAGTTGAGCGGACTCCTGGATGTTCGGGTTCGGCAGGTTCGGACAAACTTGAAAAAAAAGTTCGGGACCCGAACTTTTGCCCGCTAAAGTGGCTCTAAAATAGCCCTGGAAAGAACAAGAGGGCTGCAAAAGGCAGCAAAATGTGCTTAAGAGCATGGCAAATGCTCTGCAAACAAATGTGGATAGGGAAATGAATAAAAAAAAACATAAAAACCTTAAAAAATTAAAATTAGGAATGTTGTAGGAGGAAGAGGTTGAGGAGGCGGTGAATAGGTGGATGTGGCCGTGTAGGCTCACGTGGCGGTCTAGGTGGAAGTGGCGCCGAAGGAGGAATAGGTAGCCAACATAGATGTGTGTTATTTAGCATTTTTACATAGGGGTATCCCCCAAAATATTGGGACATATAAAAATAAAAAAAGGGATAAGTGCACTTGAGTACAAGGATGGATGGTTGAGGCTGTTAGAACTGTCTATTCTGCACAAGGTACAGACAAGTCTTGTGGGATCCAGTCCTGGTTCATTTTAACGTAAGCAAAAAGCTGTATTTCTGGCCTAAATGTGACACTCACTTATGCACGTCTGATCCTAGATGTGCACTATATGAAACAGATGTTCTTTTTTCACCCCAGTAAGCAAAAAGCTGTATTTCTGGCCTAAATGTGACACTCACTTATGCACGTCTCATCCTAGATGTGCACTATATGAAACAGATGCGTTTTTTTCACCCCAGTAAGCAAAAATCTGTATTTCTGGCCTAAATGTGATACTTACTTATGCACGTCTAATCCTAGATGTGCACTATATGAAACAGATGGGGTTTTTTCACCCCAGTAAGCAAAAAGCTGTATTTCTGGCCTAAATGTGACACTCACTTATGCACGTCTAATCCTAGATGTGCACTATATGAAACAGATGGGGTTTTTTCACCCCAGTAAGCAAAAAGCTGTATTTCTGGCCTAAATGTGACACTCACTTATGCACGTCTAATCCTAGATGTGCACTATATGAAACAGATGTTTTTTTTCACCCCAGTAAGCAAAAAGCTGTATTTCTGGCCTAAATGTGACACTCACTTATGCACGTCTAATCCTAGATGTGCACTATATGAAAAAAAAGGTGTTTTTTTAACCCCCGTGTCTCAAAGCAGTATTTCTGGACTTGCAGACATGCAGATAGGCTGTGCTGGTGCACTATCGTTGCATAAAATGGCTGACGATTATGTATTGATATTGACTAACTGAAGGAAAAAAAGTTTGTTTTTAGTAGTAGTTGGTTTAGGGCAGGCTTAAAACAATTGTGCACTGCACCCACAAAACACATTTGCTGTAGATCGCTGAGTAAAGAAGCAGTTCTTCATAAGATTTCTCCCTAATCTCTCCCTCACAGCAACTGCAGCCTATCACTACACTAATCCGAGCAGAGTGACGGGCGGCGTTACGTGACTCCAGCTTAAATAGAGGCTGGGTCACATGCTGCAGTTGGCCAATCACACCCATGCCAATAGTAGGCATGGCTGTGATGGCTTTTTGGGGCAAGTAGTATGACGCTTGTTGATTGGCTGCTGTGCAGCCTTTCAAAAAGTGCCAAGAAAGCGCCGAACACCGAACCTGAACCCATTTTTTTACGTAAATGTTCGGGTTCGGGTCCGGGTGCCGAAAAACCTAAAGTTCGGTACGAACCCGAACTTTACCGTTCGGGTTCGCTCAACTCTAAATACGGGATCACCCCTATTGGGATGGCCATTCTGTTCTTTAGGCAGAGACATATGATATAGGGTGAGTAATAGGGAAAGACGATCACCCTGCTATGGGACTGCCCCTTCCTACATTGTGGAAGATTGATGACCACGAGTCCCTATTGTATTTATCATTTTATTTGTCTTGTTCAATATATGCTCTTTGCAGGGTTGTTTTAAATAGTATAATAAAGGTTACGTTTTATACTTTAGTGGTACTCTGTGATAGTCTTTCATGCTACAATTCTTATGGGGAAAAAAAATCACAGAAAAAAGATTAACAAAGGTTAAAAAGGTCCTGCACGATGTAATAAATAAATATGCGGATGTCGCTGGCTACATTCATCAGAGTCTGCGCTACTGAACATAGATGCCCAATGGCATAGGTAGGTTTAGCGTAGGACCTGCCTGACCTGAGACCACCTTGGCGCTGGGTAGGCGGGCACAGATGTGTTTTGATCAAAGTATATTAGCTAAGAGTCTCCGATTTTGTTACATCAGAGTGAGGGCTTAGTCCATATATAATGCTTGCATCTATTTTGTTAGTGCACTATTATCTCTTTTTCTGTCATTTCTTTTCTACAATTCTTATGGTAATGAAGCCACGTCGCCGCTAGAGAGTGAACATTTTCCTCTCTGGAGGGAGGCAATGCCCTTGTCCAGTACCTCTAACCCTTCATCTTGGTGATCCCCAGACTAAAGAGTAGGATCAGGGTGTAACAGTTGACTCCCTTTAATCATTTAAGGAATGCTTCCCTTTAATAGTAACAAAAATAAGGGCAGCATTATCAGTGGAAAATCGGCAAGATTGTTTTTTCCAGCTTAAAACAATGTGAATTTTTAAGCAGAGCATCCATCATGAGGCATCACTATACAGCACTTTTAATTGTAACTATGTACCATTTCTAAAACATACCTTATTATAATCTACATGAGAAATGGCACATTCTGTGCATCTAGTTAAGACATTTACATTTATATGCGGCTCATTCAGCATCTTCCTAAGCAATAAACGTATACATATTTCTAACAGATGACACAGACTATCCGGAGATAATGTAAGTGCTGTAATTATCACTGCTTTGATTAACATGAAAGCCAAGAAACATGCCTCAGCAGATTACTCCTACGATCCACAATGTACCTTCCTTGATATTTATTGGGAACATTATGATATTGAACCTCTAAACTTGGTACCATAATGATTTGTGATGCTCTTGAAACTCACAAGAACGCAGGTTTATTTGCTTCCAGATCTGTACTGTGGAGTTCGGTCATTGAAAACATCATCAAAGTTTGGAGGACAGAGGCTGGGCACGAAAAGGTTTTGTATAGTGAAATCTGATGTCACCAGGAATGTTGCTTAGCAATTTTAGGGTGGGGGAATTCTGACATTTCAATGAAGAATGTAGTATTATATGTTGTGTTTTTTCACTATGCTCAAACTACTGACAATGGCAACCAATAAGTTGTCACATTACAGATAATTGAAATATTTGTACATATCATGATCAGACCAGACCCCACAAGTAGGTTTGGACTTTGCTGCAGGAATATCAGTAATAATAAGTCAGAACAACTGGACTTATATTTTTAATGTTAAATTGAAAAAAAAATAGGGGTGGAGGGGTGCAACATCTGGTGTCTGCCACTTACAATGCTGCTCTAACAGTTCTTCTGAGGAAATTTAATCACACCTAATAGCTTCAGTCATGCAAATGTAATCAACATTCTTACCTCCATGACTGAAGGTCAAGTCACTCGTATTTAATGCTGGAGATTTCTCATATAAGACATTCTAATTGAGAACGCCAGTTCGATAACTAGTAGTGTTGAGCGAACTTGTGTTTTAAGTTTGGTGTCTAAAGTTCGGGTTCGGGTTATCGAAGAATAGCGGAATCTATAATGCGATTCTTCGATAACCCGAACTTTAGACGCCGAACTTAAAACACAAGTTCGCTCAACACTAATAACTAGCAAACAGTCTTCAGGAAAAAAATACTTTTACTTTCAATAATTTTTTATTGTCAAAAGTAATTACTCAAATTACATAGCATCATTCGCTAGGAATTACAATAAGATTTGAGCAAGAAGTAATACTCCAGATCATCTTTTAATAGGAGAAATTCAAAGGAAAACAAAATCAAAATCAAAGCAAAGGAAAAAAATACTTTTAACTACTGGTATGCCTATGACCTGTAGGACTGAAAACTTTCACAGACATTTTGCTGCAGAGAGGTTCCCAGGTCGCGGTTCTTGAGAGTAGTCTCTGATTGGTGGTAGCTGTGCAAAGACTGGATTGGGATAGGAATAGGAGCATGCTGAACATGTATTTGAGAGAGAAGGAATGGTCTAGCTGGGAGAATATTTAGGAATAGTGGTAGATGATTAACCACCTCAGCCCCCAGTGCTTAAACACCCTGAAAGACCAGGCCACTTTTTACACTTCTGACCTACACTACTTTCACCGTTTATTGCTCGGTCATGCAACTTACCACCCAAATGAATTTTACCTCCTTTTCTTCTCACTAATAGAGCTTTCATTTGGTGGTATTTCATTGCTGCTGACATTTTTACTTTTTTTGTTATTAATCGAAATTTAACGATTTTTTTGCAAAAAAATGACATTTTTCACTTTCAGTTGTAAAATTTTGCAAAAAAAACGACATCCATATAGAAATTTTGCTCTAAATTTATAGTTCTACATGTCTTTGATAAAAAAAAAATGTTTGGGTAAAAAAAAAATGGTTTGGGTAAAAGTTATAGCGTTTACAAACTATGGTACAAAAATGTGAATTTCCGCTTTTTGAAGCAGCTCTGACTTTCTGAGCACCTGTCATGTTTCCTGAGGTTCTACAATGCCCAGACAGTACAAACACCCCACAAATGACCCCATTTCTGAAAGTACACACCCTAAGGTATTCGCTGATGGGCATAGTGAGTTCATAGAACTTTTTATTTTTTGTCACAAGTTAGCGGAAAATTATGATTTATTTATTTTTATATTTTTTTCTTACAAAGTCTCATATTCCACTAACTTGTGACAAAAAATAAAAAGTTCTATGAACTCACTATGCCCATCAGCGAATACCTTGGGGTCTCTTCTTTCCAAAATGGGGTCACTTGTGGGGTAGTTATACTGCCCTGGCATTCTAGGGGCCCAAATGTGTGGTAAGGAGTTTGAAATCAAATTCTGTAAAAAATTACCTGTGAAATCCGAAAGGTGCTCTTTGGAATATGGGCCCCTTTGCCCACCTAGGCTGCAAAAAAGTGTCACACATCTGGTATCTCCGTACTCAGGAGAAGGTGGGGAATGTGTTTTGGGGTGTCATTTTATATATACCCATGCTGGGTGAGAGAAATATCTTGGCAAAAGACAACTTCTCCCATTTTTTTATACAAAGTTGTCATTTGACCAAGATATTTATCTCACCCAGCATGGGTATATGTAAAAAGACACCCCAAAACACATTCCTCAACTTCTCCTGAGTACGGGGATACCAGATGTGTGACACTTTTTTGCAGCCTAGGTGGGCAAAGGGGCCCATATTCCAAAGAGCACCTTTCGGATTTCACTCCTCATTTTTTCCTGAATTTGATTTCAAACTCCTTACCACACATTTGGGCCCCTAGAATACCAGGGCAGTATAACTACCCCACAAGTGACCCCATTTTGGAAAGAAGACACCCCAAGGTATTCCGTGAGGGGCATGGCGAGTTCCTAGAATTTTTTATTTTTTGTCACAAGTTAGTGGAAAATGATGATTTTTTTTTTTTTTTTTTTTTTCAAGCAAAGTCTCATATTCCACAAACTTGTGACAAAAAATAAAAACTTCCATGAACTCACTATGCCCATCAGCGAATACCTTGGGGTCTCTTCTTTCCAAAATGGGGTCACTTGTGGGGTAGTTATACTGCCCTGGCATTCTAGGGGCCCAAATGTGTGGTAAGTAGGTAAATGACCTGTGAAATCCGAAAGGTGCTCTTTGGAATGTGGGCCCCTTTGCCCACCTAGGCTGCAAAAAAGTGTCACACATCTGGTATCTCTGTATTCAGGAGAAGTTGAGGAATGTGTTTTGGGGTGTCTTTTTACATATACCCATGCTGTGTGAGATAAATATCTTGGTCAAATGACAACTTTGTATAAAAAAATGGGAAAAGTTGTCTTTTGCCAAGATATTTCTCTCACCCAGCATGGGTATATGTAAAATGACACCCCAAAACACATTCCCCAACTTCTCCCGATTACGGAGATACCAGATGTGTGACACTTTTTTGCAGCCTAGGTGGGCAAAGGGGCCCATATTCAAAAGAGCACCTTTCGGATTTCACAGGTCATTTTTTACAGAATTTGATTTCAAACTCCTTACCACACATTTGGGCCCCTAGAATGCCAGGGCAGTATAACTACCCCACAAGTGACCCCATTTTGGAAAGAAGAGACCCCAAGGTATTCGCTGATGGGCATAGTGAGTTCATGGAACTTTTTATTTTTTGTCACAAGTTAGTGGAATATGAGACTTTGTATGAAAAAAAAAATAAAAAAAAAAATAAGCATTTTCCACTAACTTGTGACAAAAAATAAAAAATTCTAGGAACTCGCCATGCCCCTCACGGAATACCTTGGGGTGTCTTCTTTCCAAAATGGGGTCACTTGTGGGGTAGTTATACTGCCCTGGCATTTTCCAGGGGCCCTAATGTGTGGTAAGTAGGTAAATGACCTGTGAAATCCTAAAGGTGCTCTTTGTAATATGGGCCCCTTTGCCCACCTAGGCTGCAAAAAAGTGTCACACATGTGGTATCGCCGTATTCAGGAGAAGTTGGGGAATGTGTTTTGGGGTGTCATTTTACATATACCCATGCTGGGTGAGAGAAATATCTTGGCAAAAGACAACTTTTCCCATTTTTTTATACAAAGTTGGCATTTGACCAAGATATTTCTCTCACCCAGCATGGGTATATGTAAAATGACACCCCAAAACACATTCCCCAACTTCTCCTGAGTACGGCGATACCAGATGTGTGACACTTTTTTGCAGCCTAGATGCGCAAAGGTGCCCAAATTCCTTTTAGGAGGGCATTTTTAGACATTTGGATACCAGACTTCTTCTCACGCTTTGGGGCCCCTAGAATGCCAGGGCAGTATAAATACCCCACATGTGACCCCATTTTGGAAAGAAGACACCCCAAGGTATTCAATGAGGGGCATGGCGAGTTCATAGAAATTTTTTTTTTTTGGCACAAGTTAGCGGAAATTGATATTTTTAATTTTTTTCTCACAAAGTCTCCCGTTCTGCTAACTTGGGACAAAAATTTCAATCTTTCATGGACTCAATATGCCCCTCACGGAATACCTGGGGGTGTCTTCTTTCCGAAATGGGGTCACATGTGGGGTATTTATACTGCCCTGGCATTCTAGGGGCCCTAAAGCGTGAGAAGAAGTCTGGAATATAAATGTCTAAAAAATTTTACGCATTTGGATTCCGTGAGGGGTATGGTGAGTTCATGTGAGATTTTATTTTTTGACACAAGTTAGTGGAATATGAGACTTTGTAAGAAAAAAAAAAATAAATTCCGCTAACTTGGGCCAAAAAAATATCTGAATGGAGCCTTACAGAGGGGTGATCAATGACAGGGGGGTGATCAATGACAGGGGGGTGATCAATGACAGGGGGGTTGATCAATGACAGGGGGGTGATCAGGGAGTCTATATGGGGTGATAACCACAGTCATTGATCATGCCCCTGTAAGGCTTCATTCAGACGTCCGGATGCGTTTTGCGGATCCGATCCATCTATCAGTGGATCCGTAAAAATCATGCGGACGTCTGAATGGAGCTTTACAGGGGGTTGATCAATGACAGGGGTGTAATCAATGACAGGGGGGGTGATCAGGGAGTCTATATGGGGTGATAACCACAGTCATTGATCACGCCCCTGTAAGGCTTCATTCAGACGTCCGGATGCGTTTTGCGGATCCGATCCATCTATCAGTGGATCCGTAAAAATCATGCGGACATCTGAATGGAGCTTTACAGGGGGGTAATCAATGACAGGGGGGTGATCAATGACAGGGGGGTGATCAGGGAGTCTATATGGGGTGATCAGGGGCTAATAAGGGGTTAATAAGTGACGGGGGGGGGGTGTAGTGTAGTGTAGTGGTGCTTGGTGGGACTTTACTGAGCTACCTGTGTCCTCTGGTGGTCGATCCAAACAAATGGGACCACCAGAGGACCAGGTAGCAGGTATATTAGACGCTGTTATCAAAACAGCGTCTAATATACCTGTTAGGGGTTAAAAAAAACACATCTCCAGCCTGCCAGCGAACGATCGCCGCTGGCAGGCTGGAGATCAACTCTCTTACCTTCCGTTCCTGTGAGCGCGCGCGCCTGTGTGCGCGCGTTCACAGGAAATCTCGGCCATCGCGAGATGACGCATATATGCGTGACTGTGCGCAGGGCTGCCACCTCCGGAACGCGATCCTGCGTTAGGCGGTCCGGAGGTGGTTAAATGATAACCAGATTTTGCAAATAAAGTCAAAAAGTCAAATCAGGAGTTGAAGATCATACCATACATAGTAACCAGAAACGGAGCTCAAGTGATAACCAGAAGCAACCATGAGTAGATCTATACGTTCAAGGAACACTAGACACAGAAACAAGCAGAAATTGGCACTGGAGAAGACTCCTGGAGGCAGAATATATAGGCCTTGTTGAAGTCAACAGTATATGTCAGGATGCAATGGTAATACAATGCCAACAGTCAGAAGTGCAAGGGTGTGTCAGAAGGCAAAGCGGGAGTAGCATAAAATGAACAATGGAACCAACTTAATTGCAAAGCAGTCAACAGATTATTAATCTAACGTAAGCATGCTCAACTTGCGGCCCTCCAGCTGTTGTAAAGCTACAACTCCCACAATGCCCTGCTGTAGGCTGTTCGGGCATGCTGTGAGTTGTAGTTTTGCAAAAGCTGGAGGGCCGCAGGTTGAGCATGCCTGATCTAACGCTTCAACCAAGCAAGTCTATAGAAAAACCAGCCAGATATCCTTCCAACTAGGAGAACCTAAGGTAGGTTTAGGCATCACAGTTTTTTAAACCACTGATAAATGATCCCAAAAGTCCTCATAGTCAGCGAGGATGGGTTTCCCCCTAGACAGGTGAGGGGCATCATTGTTGCTCTCAAGATGCAGTCTCTCTAGCAGTGTTTTATTCACACATGCCAAACGTTATTATGATCGCTCAAAAAGAAGCAAATTGTATACAACCACCCAGCCAATGAATTTTCAATATACTTTACAGTATCTAATAACAATTTAAAATGTGTGTAAGACAATTGAAATGTAGATGATGAAAGATGAAATGTAGAGGTTCAGTCTTGTACATTTTCTGCCCATTGATTCATTTTGATAAAACTCTAAGCTGACCGATGGTTAACCAGAAAATATTTAGTCATCAATAAAGGGGAGATTTACCTGACAATCAGGTAAAACATAATATAATTATAAATGGAATATGGTAGGTGGGTTTGAAGTATATTAGAAAAATCTTCCAAAACAAAATACACAAAGGCAGCAGGAGTGAGAAAACTATAAGTCTAGACAATCCACATTTTGCCCCTCTGGGTCTTGGGACATACAGATGTGTTCTTCCGCATATTTCCTCCTGGTTTGATATATACAAGATGAGTAGCTTTGCAGCCATGGTAGTGTGCACCTGAATCCTTTTTAATTTTTATATATTTTTTTTTTTTTGCAGGTGCTGGTCAAATTTTTTATATTTTTGCATATCTGATATGAGTGATACAAGATGATCAGCTTTGAAAACAAAACATAATATCACAATACTCTCTTGGGTGCTGTTTATACTATACATGTCTTTATGTGGCCACCCATTGTTTGTGAGATGAATTTCATCCTGTGGAGGGTTTTGCTAGCATGTTATGATGTATTGAATACTGTATGTATAGAAATTGAAGTCCTTAAAGGTTATTTGATTGTTACAAGTTAACCCTTATCCACGGTATAAGAGGTAAATATTAGATTTGTGGGGGTCCTACTGCTGGGCATCGATCACAAAGAACAGGAGCCCTCGGAGCAGCAGGCTGGGCATGTGAACTTCCACTCCGCTCATCTCTATGGGAGTTCTGGAAATTGCCGAGCGCTGTCTGTGGAACTCCCATAGAGTTGAATGGAGCAGCGGTGTGCATGTTCAACCTGCCATTCATTTGGGGAGTGCGGCTCCAAGAGGTTCAGGATCCCCATTTTTGTAATAGGTGGGGGTTCTAGTTCCAAGCATGTTGTAATAACTTATTTTCCCTGTGGGGGCACTGCAGGAAAACACCACATAGAGGGAAAATTCCTTATTCCCCCTACACCTGTTTTTGGCATAAAAAAGTTTGCCAATCCACCAGATTTGCGACTTTTTTAGTCGTTGTTGGCATTTTAAACTGCCCTTGCCAATTTTTACGAAAAGGGGGCTGGAATCATTCATCGTTATTTACTCCAGAAACTTGCATAAGTAATGACTGAAATCTATGGCAGCTCCAAGCTTACTTAGATTTTATTCTGACACACCGACTGCTGGAGGAGCCATGTAATTAATGACGAGGCCTGCTCCTCATCATAATTTACATGGCTCCTCAGGCAATGACGTAGCTGACTTCGATCTTGATGAACCAGGGCCTGAATGTCAGATTCCCCCACAGAACAGGGTAAAAGTGGAAAGTGTTTAGGTTTTTGTTTGCCTTATCTGTAAAATGTATAAATCCAAAATCAGAAAACACAAACAATTAGATACATATTTATCCTAATTACATTAACATATTAATTCACACCCAAGGATGAGACACTAATGATGATTCTTCCATTCATTTATTCTTTTTAATTTTCAATTTATCTTGGAGGGTGTCAAAAAAGTGACAGAATCTCATTTAAGGTCTGTGAAGTCAAATGACAGAAAGTGCATTAAAAATGAGAGTTTGAATTCGAGAAGTGAAAGCTTTAAATCACTACAGGCATGTCTGTAGGACAAGATTGATACCAGATGCCATTTAGTACATGTTATTAAGAAACCATTCAAGCCTTGAAGGGACCTTGTCACCACATAACTTCTGTCTATGTAAATAAGATTGAAGAAAGGATTTATATTCGTACCAATTTCAGGGAACCATTACATCAAAGAACCTAGGACAGAGTGTAATACTCATCTTGGGAATGTACCGGTGAATACTAAAAATCTATGACTTTCCATTGACTTTGCTTATGAACATAAATCAGACTGATACAATGTGCATTGTATGGAAATATGGTGTAATATTTGTTCAGACTAACAGTATTTTCCCCCACATGTGAACCTCCTAGGCAATTTCTAATGTGCTCTCAGCAAATGATCTCAGACAGATCATATTTTATGGTGATTCATGAACGTTCCTTATACTTTCCAGTGACCACTCCTTCCAGAGGGGACATCAGGGCGATATCATAGAGCAGAGATGCCCAACCAGCTGTTGCAAAACGACAACTCCCAGCATTCCTGGACAGCCTACAGCTATTAGAGCATGCTGGTAGTTGTAGTTTTGCAGCAGCTGGAGGGCCGCCGGTTGAGCATTCCTGCCGTAGAGGATAAGAAAAAGCAACTTGTGCACCTGGCTTCATATTTATACATTGTGAACCACCCAACTATGTATATAGGATACCCCCATGTATGGGGTTATAGTGCAAATGGCCCTATTCTAGGGGAAATGGGGCCTATTACAAAAGTTAAACATGCAACTCAAATTGTGCAGCTGCCAGTTCAGAGCCGGACCAGTAGTGCCGATTTTATCAGTGGATGTTCTATGGCTTATATAAATGAATCACAATATAAGATAACTTCTGCTTCTCTATTGCAGACAGTGACAAGGAGAGATAGCTGCAGAAAGGTATAGTGATGAAGCAGAGTGGCAGGCAACACATATCGGCATGTGGAGTGGGGCAAGAAGAGGGTGAAGTATTTTTCTACTAGCATGCACTGTTCAGGTTAGGTATACCCACAGCCAGGTGGACTCGGAAACCACATATTACTATTATTGATCACTGAAGGAACTACTGGGCAGTGGGAACAACTCCCCCTTCCAGCCTTACAGATTGTTCTCTATGACTCCTCATCATCATCTCTCATGGGCTGCTCCCTATGCCTTCTACTGTCATCCATACCCCTTCCTCTCTTATAGACTGCGACTCCTGCCCCAATCCTCTCTTATAGACTGCTACTCCTGCCCCATTCCTCTCTTATAGACTGCTACTCCTGCCCCCTTCCTCTCTTATAGACTGCTACTACTGCCCCATTCCTCTCTTATAGACTGCTACTACTGCCCTATTCCTCTCTTATAGACTGCTACTACTGCCCTATTCCTCTCTTATAGACTGCTACTACTGCCCCATTCCTCTCTTATAGACTGCTACTCCTGCCCCCTTCCTCTCTTATAGACTGCTACTCCTGCCCCCTTCCTCTCTTATAGACTGCGACTACTGCCCTATTCCTCTCTTATAGACTGCTACTCCTGCCCCATTCCTCTCTTATAGACTGCTACTCCTGCCCCATTCCTCTCTTATAGACTGCGACTACTGCCCTATTCCTCTCTTATAGACTGCTACTACTGCCCTATTCCTCTCTTATAGACTGCTACTACTGCCCTATTCCTCTCTTATAGACTGCTACTCCTGCCCCATTCCTCTCTTATAGACTGCTACTCCTGCCCCCTTCCTCTCTTATAGACTGCTACTCCTGCCCCATTCCTCTCTTATAGACTGCTACTCCTGCCCCATTCCTCTCTTATAGACTGCTACTCCTGCCCCATTCCTCTCTTATAGACTGCTACTCCTGCCCCATTCCTCTCTTATAGACTGCTACTACTGCCCCATTCCTCTCTTATAGACTGCGACTACTGCCCTATTCCTCTCTTATAGACTGCTACTCCTGCCCCCTTCCTCTCTTATAGACTGCGACTACTGCCCTATTCCTCTCTTATAGACTGCTACTCCTGCCCCATTCCTCTCTTATAGACTGCTACTCTTGCCCCAATCCTCTCTTATAGACTGCTACTCCTGCCCCATTCCTCTCTTATAGACTGCTACTCCTGCCCCATTCCTCTCTTATAGACTGCTACTCCTGCCCCATTCCTCTCTTATAGACTGCTACTCCTGCCCCATTCATATCTTATAGACTGCTACTCCTGCCCCCTTCCTCTCTTATAGACTGCTACTCCTGCCCCATTCCTCTCTTATAGACTGCTACTCCTGCCCCATTCCTCTCTTATAGACTGCTACTCCTGCACCATTCCTCTCTTATAGACTGCTACTCCTGACCCCTTCCTCTCTTATAGACTGCTACTCCTGCCCCCTTCCTCTCTTATAGACTGCTACTCCTGCCCCCTTCCTCTCTTATAGACTGCTCCCCATCCCCCTTCCTCTCTTATAGACTGCTACTCCTGCCCCATTCCTCTCTTATAGACTGCTACTCCTGCCCCCTTCCTCTCTTATAGACTGCTCCCCATCCCCCTTCCTCTCTTATAGACTGCTACTCCTGCCCCATTCCTCTCTTATAGACTGCTACTCCTGCCCCCTTCCTCTCTTATAAACTGCTACTCCTGCCCCATTCCTCTCTTATAGACTGCTACTCCTGCCCCATTCCTCTCTTATAGACTGCTACTCCTGCCCCCTTCCTCTCTTATAGACTGCTACTCCTGCCCCATTCCTCTCTTATAGACTGCTCGCCATCCCCCTTCCTCTCTTATAGACTGCTACTCCTGCCCCATTCCTCTCTTATAGACTGCTACTCCTGCCCCATTCCTCTCTTACAGACTGCTACTCCTGCCCCATTCATCTCTTATAGACTGCTACTCCTGCCCCATTCATCTCTTATAGACTGCTACTCCTGCCCCATTCCTCTCTTATAGACTGCTACTCCTGCCCCCTTCCTCTCTTATAGACTGCTACTCCTGCCCCATTCCTCTCTTATAGACTGCTACTCCTGCCCCATTCCTCTCTTATAGACTGCTACTCCTGCCCCATTCCTCTCTTATAGACTGCTACTCCTGCCCCATTCATATCTTATAGACTGCTACTCCTGCCCCCTTCCTCTCTTATAGACTGCTACTCCTGCCCCATTCCTCTCTTATAGACTGCTACTCCTGCCCCATTCCTCTCTTATAGACTGCTACTCCTGCCCCATTCCTCTCTTATAGACTGCTACTCCTGCCCAGAGGCGTACATAGAAATCACTGGGCCCCATAGCAAAAATCTGAATTGGGCCCCTTAACCCCGCCCATTACCCACCATGGCCCCTCCCACTTCCTGACCTGGCTCCTCCCATGCCACACCCCCATTAAATAAATTTATACATGACCTACAGATGGGCCATGTCACTTGCCAGGCTTTAGCAGAGTGGGCACAGGACAGTGGACATGTGTGGCATACATATTGCGCCCTAACTGAGCGAGTGTAGGGCAGGAGCGTATACACATCACTCCTCCTGCCTCTGTCCACTGTGCTAAAGCCGGACGTAAGCCATCCCCCACATCTTAATCACATCACTTCTCTTACCCCAAACCCCTTTAACTCCTTGCTGCTGATGCTGAGTGTGCACATATGCGCATGTGTTTGTGTGTGTGTGTGTGTGGGGGGGTTTGGCTGGTTGGTGAAATATCATTTGGTGGCTATGTGCACACTCAGCATTAGCAGCAAGGAGTTAGAGGGGTTAATATCCATCCAACCCCGCCTAATGCCCTCCAAAATGCCCGGGGGTGGGGTGTTAGGAAGGAGTAGGTGTAGGAGGAAAGCACACTGTCCTCTATGAACCCCCCCAACCCCTAATGCCCCCCAAAAATCTCAGGACAGTGTGCTTTCTTCCTACATCTCCCCCATGGGCATTTTGGGGCTCATAAAGGACAACAGGACTCACTGGAGTGGGATTGAAGCATGTCCCACCCTGTCCTGGCTGTCCCCCTCCCCACCCCTCCTCTCTCTTGCTGCCTGGCCTGTCAGGTTAATCTGACATTAGTCTGAGTATCTAACATTATCATTGATCGATCAAACCTGGTCTCTGCTGAGTGCTGTACTGCTGACTGAGTCTGCTCTCCCTCTCTCAGGCAGCCAGAGCCAGGCAGTGACACGGCAGCCTTCAGGCAGGAGTCAGGATGGACGAACGGTTCTTCAGGGCAGGCCAGCCAGGGACAGGGTGCTTCTTCCTTCTTAGTCTCCTCAGGCACACTGGTGACGGCCGACGGCGAACTGATTCTCCCGCCTCCCTTGTGCACACTGCCACTGGCCAATCAGCAGCTGCCTCAACAGAGTTGCCTTGTGCTGATTGGCCAGACAGCAGTCAGGATCATCAGGTCAGGATCAGGTCAAACTCCGTTCGGCGCCGGGGGGGGGGGGGGGGGGGCTGGGGGCTGGGTGCGGGTTCTAGAGATTACGGAAGAATAGTTGGCTCAGGCTGAGAATAAAAGCAGCCGCATAGCGCTATAGCCGCATGTCATGAGTGGGTGGGGCCAAATATTGTGGGCGGGGCCTTCTCTGCGTTCCGGGCCCCCCAGTGCCGCGGGCCCCATAGCAATGGCGTGGGTGGTCTGCCTCTATGGGCGGTACGCCACTGCTCCTGCCCCATTCCTCTCTTATAGACTGCTACTCCTGCCCCATTCCTCTCTTATAGACTGCTCCCCATCCCCCTTCCTCTCTTATAGACTGCTACTCCTGCCCCATTCCTCTCTTATAGACTGCTACTCCTGCCCCATTCCTCTCTTATAGACTGCTACTCCTGCCCCATTCCTCTCTTATAGACTGCTCCCCATCCCCCTTCCTCTCTTATAGACTGCTACTCCTGCCCCATTCCTCTCTTATAGACTGCTACTCCTGCCCCATTCCTCTCTTATAGACTGCTACTCCTGCCCCATTCCTCTTTTATAGACTGCTACTCCTGCCCCATTCCTCTTTTATAGACTGCTACTCCTGCCCCATTCCTCTTTTATAGACTGCTACTCCTGCCCCATTCCTCTTTTATAGACTGCTACTCCTGCCCCATTCCTCTCTTATAGACTGCTCCCCATCCCTCTTCCTCTCTTAAAGACAGCTCCCCATCCCCCTGCTCTCTCACAAACTGCAAACCATGCCCCCTTTTTCTCTATAGATGGCTCCCCACCCCGCTTCCTCTCTTATAGACTGCTCCCCATGCCCCCTTTCTCTCTTATAGACTGCACCCCATGTCCCCTTTATCTCTTATAGATGGCTCCCCATCCCCCTTCCTCTCTTTTAAACAGCTCCCCATCCCCCTTCCTCTCTTATAGACAGTTCCCCATCCCCCTTCCTCTCTTACAGATGGCTCTCCATCCCCCTTCCTCTCTTGTAGACTGCTCCCCATGCCCCTTCCTCTCTTATAGACTATGTCTCATGTCCCCATCTATCTCAAAAAATGCAAACGATTCTCTTGTAGATGGTTCCCCATGCCTCCTCCCTCTCTCATGGACCTCTTTTCATGCCCATTTACTCACTCCTGGACTGTTACCTGTGTCTCCTTCCTTTCTTATAGACTGCTACCCCATTCTCTTTATCAGACTGCTCTTTATGCCCCTTCCTCTGTCACAGACTGTTCTCCAGCATCTGAGTGGTACAATGATGGGGAGCGGCGCTGTCATTGCACCCACCACTTACAAAATAAATGTGCTTCGTGACAAAGTAATTCATCATGAAGCAAATTTTTTTTTTTTATTCGGTGAAGCAGCCGAAAACAGGCATATTTATTTCAGTCTCACAAATCCCTTTATTTAGAAGAGGATGTTAGTTAAGACAGGCTGAAACTCTTTGCTTCATATCCTCTAAACATCTTAGGAAAATACATAAGATTTCACGGGCAGAAAGATACTGCTTTGGGTTATTAATCACATTTTTGAGACTGCAGTAAAATCTATTACATGGCAGGTAGTTGTTTTTTTTTTGGAGATTCTCTTTTTGGAAGTCAGCCTCAACAGATGATGAGCATTATACAGTTCAGTAACATTTCTATAACAGACTGACTGCGACAACAAACACAGAATACTCAGAAATTCAACATGATAACATGAAAATTAATGAACGAGGAAAAGTAAAAGATTTATTTATTTGGATCTAGAGATGGGTGAATTGATTCTTAAAAGGGTTATCCAATCCCTATAATGACCCCCACAATGCCTAGATCCCTCCTCTAGAGCATACTTACCTGCTCCCCAGCACCCACATCCCTCTGGATCCCTGTATGACCGCCGCTGAATCTCCCCGTTGCACTGATCAAAACATCCGGTGACGGGTGAGGGTGGTTGTCCAATAGCAGGCCCCAACGGTGACCAGCCTCCCTAGCGTCACTCTCGATGCAAGGAAGGCTGGTGTAGCGGTGGTGCCCGTGCAGGGATCCAGAGGGATAAGGTGCCGGGGAGCAGGTGAGTATGCTCTAGAGGAGGGGCATTTAGGGGGTCGTTATAGGGACTGGATAACCCTTTTAAGAATCAAAATTTGACCTGAGTTTAAAGGGATTCAATTTAGGAGAGATAGAGAGTGAGAGATTATTCAAAACGGATATTAATAAATTCGCTTATCTCTACTTGGATTATAATTGGAGATGAGTGAATCAATTCTTAAGGAGGACCTTTTTATTTTGTTTAACCCAAATTCCTTATGTAGAAGTCCACCTTCTGCAGATGTTCAGACATTTTTTTTTTTTCCTGATAGATCCCTCCATTGTGACCCTGGGCTCTTTTTTGCTTTCCAGCGCCCAATATGTAAATTTGTACCATCGGTAAAGAGAGGAAGAGACCTCCGCTCTTCTCAGTGGGTGTTCCCTTCTCCCTGGCTGTGAAGCTGTCCAATCTCAGTGGACCGCTCCACAGCCAGGGAGAAAAAGCGCTGTTGCCAAATCTCACAAGAACAGGCTATGTGACTAGCATATCAAGTACTATGCAACTTTGCACTCACAAAGATGGACTACCAAAATGTCAACTGCAAGGTTTGTGTAAAGGATTGGTTAGGATTATGAGCTGGGATAACCTTCTGAGAAAAACGGGTTGTTTCACAAAGATGGTCCATTTTCCCTATTAGGGCACAAGGACATTATGGAATCTCAATGGCTGGCATGTAATTCTGCTTTTCCACTTGGCAAGATTGGGAGAAACTCTAATTTGGGTCTCTTAACATTGGCTCACACAGTGGGTCCTAAAGGGCAGGTGTGGAAACGATTGATGTGATGAGACAGCCCCTTTAAATGCTAGTCAATTTTACAATGCAAATGAAAGTGGAAGAATAAGATTGTTTGTAACAGCAACACATGAAAATAATTAATTTCAATAATAGTTAAACATTGATTAGAATGAAATGCAGCAGAGGATATTGACTGGTGCTGTCAGTTGTTGACTTTGATGTCACTCGAGCAGCTTAACTTCTATTATAATATGTGAAATTAACAATCTCCTCTTTGATGCAGGTGAAGGGATTTTAAAGTTGCAAGACGGCATCTAAAATGTATCAAAGATCTTTAGTATAGCGCTAAAGGAGAGGCTTTACGTTAAGTCACCAAAAGCAAAATCAGATCACAGAGTTTTACGAGACTAATCAAGGGAGCTTCATTGATGATGCCGAGAATCCTGTGTCCTTATGTGAACCGAACAATATCTTTCTAGTCTTCAGAGCTTCAAACTGAATGGGGATGGATGGTTTAGATATAGAAGTGATGTCGTCAAGTAGCCTTTACTGTAAATACTTGCATTGTTTATAAAATATTAAAGGGGATGTCCATCAGGTCATTTTATTTTAATAAAGTGCTCAGAGTGGTTTTAAATAATTTAAGAATTGATACTCACCCTTATCAATCCCCCAGTGCTCCTGTTTTGATGCTGGCTCAGGCAATTCATTAATGCAGTCATGATTGAAAGAGTAGGCCTTTTATTGTTGAGATCAGACCAGGAAGTAGAGACCACTTGAGAACCATTGATGTTATGGGATCAGAGTGTCAGAAGACTAATTTTATGAAAGTATCAGTTCTTTGCTTTTCACAACACCATGAGCACATTACTAAAAGTGGTGTCCTTCTGAACTACCCCTTTTAATGCTTTCAACTCTGCATGGTGTTACTAAACTGTTACTCATCCTAGAAATGCACAAATAAATTGACAGAATGCTGCAATTTTCCTTGTCAATCGGCATACTTGTAGAATTCCTGGGAGACAGAAGAAGGGAAGACATCCCAGACTCCCAGAAGCATTGGCAAATCTCTTGGAGCATGGAGGGATGACCATTTCTGGAAAGAGGCCATCCTTGAACCATAACTATATATGACACCTGGATGCTGTGTCAGAAGACTCAGCCCAGCTCCCAAACGTTTATAGAGGAGGTGTGATGTGGCATGAAAAGCAACGTGACACTATGAAAAGGGCCCTGGCCAGTGATAATCGGGATGTGGAATTGGAATACGAGTATGTCAGTGGAGGAATAATAGAGTGTCAATGCAAAGTTCTAAGGCACAATGTTCAGTTATTGTTTTTCACAAGGGTTATTTCCTAAAACAGATATGCCCAACCAGTTGACAGTATACAATATATTTAATTCAAATCTATATCTTATGTATGGCTGACTGGGGAAAACTTTAATATCAGTAGGAATATAAAAATAACCAATCTTGATTTTATGTTTTACAAGGAAGCCACCATGAAGGACATCTCCGTTTAAAATGTTATAGTAAGAAGTGGAGAATTGCATTAATATATTAAATTGTCACATAAAAAATAAATAATAGTTTCATAATTAGCTCGATTTGCAAAGAGGTCATCCATTCACTTAAAAAAATCTCTTTCTTTTAGAAGGTTCAACCCATAAATAAGCTGACCACAAGGTGTCCAACTACTGGAAACCCCAGCAATCGTCTACATGCAGGGGAACCTACTAAAGAACATCCTTTACGGCAGCACCAAGACTGGAGAGAAAAAAAACATCAAACCATACATTTTTTTTTTTTTTTTAAATCAAAGGACTGAAGCTGCAATGCATGAAAGTGCCAGATCCTCCAGAGATTCTTATTGAAACTCCATTCTGGCCAAGAGATGAGCACACTAGAAGAAGAAATCCATCTATGAACTGTATTTCCTACCACCAATATTTTCTAAATAAAAATATAGAACTATAGAGCGACTAATTATTTTTTGTTAAAGCTTACTATAAAAGCCATATGAAGAATGTTTTATTGATAGTTTATCTTTATCCTTTTCATCAACAGAGAAAAGATCTACAGTTCAGATCTCAGCCACTTTCTAGACTTATCTTTTTCGACTGCCTTGACCCTACCATGAAGCAATGAAACTGATGGAACAGTGTAGTGCCGCCATGTAACCCATTTTGCCTTTTCTAGTGTGGACCTTTGTTCACTTACATTCATTGTCACTTCATCAGGACATTCATATTAACTTTGTCCTCTCATTTAATGTCTACCTTACAGAAACTTTGTAATATACCTTAATAAAGAATTATTCTCCCTCCCGAACTCCTCAGGCTTTTTTCCTCCTCCATCCCTTCACTTAGCCTCTTTGTAGCATCCATCTCCATGTACAGCCTCATACACACAAGTCTATGGAGAAGGGAGGGAGGATTAGCAAGTGATTTATTACCTTACTCTACTTTATCTAGCATCTACTATACTAGATATAGAAGGGTCAAAAGTGCTAAGTGTATCAGAGCTAAGAAACTGCAATTTGTGCATATGTCCTCCAGCAGGCTCTTCCCCCTTCTCCTCTCTCTAAATGTTAAAAACAGGAAATTGCACAGCAGCCTGATAAAAGTAAAAAGAAGCCTTTTTTTTCTCAATAAGATATATTACAAAGTTTCTTCACATGAACTATTCATTAATGAAAAAATGTTTTAAAACTGGAGGTATGCTTCAAATCTATACTAAACTTTCATCTCTATTGACACTTGTTTCCTGCTCATTTTGCTGCAAGCCTTCAGTCCTCGCCAGCACGGTCTGGTAAGAATCTTCTATTTCTACACCTGAGTAATAAATTCCAAGCAATTATTCATTAAGGGGAGTCTTATGAAACTTCTCTACTGCTCATCAGTCACTGCGGCTTCAGTAGGCAATGAAAAGTAAATATACAAAGCCAGTCTGCTTCCCCTCAGTTAATGTATTAAGCGGAGATTTATAATCACGCTTCCATCATGCTCGGCTTGGCTGCCTTTTTCATCTAACTAATATTTCAGCCATTAACTGGTATACTTTACAACATATTGACTGACTGTTTTACTATGCTGGTAATATAGGTCTCCCTCAATAGACATAAATCTCTGCCTTAGAGAGGGAACACAAATGCTCTCAAACATAAAAAGTGGGAAATGTCTTCCGCAATGTTGACCAAACTCTTCCATTGTGTCTTTGAAAGGAGGCCATTAATAAAATATCTGTCTGCATTTAACTCATAATCAACCCCTTTGCTAGTCACGAGTCTTGCATCTAAGTCACATTGTAAAATTTTACTGCTGTAACTAAATCACAGATTCTTCATTTATTAGCCTCAATTAGGCATTGTTTATTTGAGAAATGAACAGGAGTTCGACACAAAATGTTACTTTTTTATAGCGTCTTGATAGGCAGGGTGTGTTATATGGTAACATTTTATATTACTGAAGCATTTTGCTCTTTCCAGTCGTATTTTTTTTTTTGGTGGGATTGAATAGAATTCCAAATGGGATATAACGGAGTGGATTTTATCTGCAGTAAAGCTTAGTATGTTTCTTCTTTTGTGCAATATTTAGCAATTATTGGATTTAAAATGTTATATACAATTGTGGGTGTATTACGATCATAGGGCAGACATCTTGCCTGGGCTGCTACTTTGAGCTGTGAATAGCAGTTCAAAGATTTGCTTTCCATCACATGGACATAAGAAATCTCAGCCAGAAAACCTGCTGGTTGTCATAGAGCATGCCCACACTTCTATAAGACGTGGGCATGCTCTGTGACATAAGAAGAGGTCATAGTGCTTGGAAGAGGAGGAGTTGATTGTCGCTTACTTATTGTCAGTGGTGGATCATGTTTTTCAGCTTCTTGCTATATGATAAATTACAATTTGCTGTCATGATGACTATGATGATAAAGTGAGCTCTACCAAATAGTTTGTTTAAGGACAACATAGTCTGTAGTGATGAGCGAGCATGCTCGGCCGAACTGCTGTTCGGCTCGAGCATCGCTATGCTCGGCAGATCCGAGTGCTCAGCCGAATAATTTGGGTGCTCAATACAATGGAAGTCAATGGAAGAAACCCCAGGCACCCCCTACTCAGAAATGAAAAGGGTCTCTGGTTCTTAAAAAAATGGTTAGAAATTGATGGAAACCCCATCAAAAAGGTTTGGCAACAGCATTAAGAGAATAGCTGGTTGCATCTTAGACTCCTATTATGTACAACATACAATAGACAACCACACAAAGGCTATATGCCAAAAGCCAGGTATGTACAAGCCATCCATCTATCCAGGAGACAGATAACAGCCAGCATACCTTACAATTGCAACCTTGTGCACTATGAGATATTCCAAACCAGCTCTCATCTGGCTGAGAACCAGTAAACCTCAAAGTTATTTTGCATCTGTTGGATGGCTTGGGTGGATCTGCACACCTAGATCAATATCACTAGGGCGACAAAAAGTTTTCCGATTGTCCTAACATAATATTCAATAACCTTTCTATACAGTTTTGTCATGTAAAAACTCATTTGCATAAACATGGACATATGGGAAAGACATGCAAATGAGCAGAATCTGCCTTGTTTTTCAGCTGTCATAAGACTATGAAAAACAATAGATGGCGCTATTGAGTTATGATGAATAGTGCCCTCTATTGGTTTCACAGTCTTATGAAAAGACAAATATTCTTGTCAGAAGACTATGAAACCAATAGAGGGCGCTGTTCATAACTCAATAGCACCCTCTATTGGTTTCATAGTCTTCTGACAAGAATATTAGACTGAGTCTTATAACAAGCTTATTAGTGTAGCCTTTTGCATGGAAAATTCACGATTAGAATATTCGCGATTAGATTATATTCGCAATCTACACTAGGATGATATCTGACACTGGGAAAGCTGGGTAATAACTCGCGATCTACACTGAGTTATTACCCAGCTTTTCCAGTGTCAGATATTATCACTGACTTACTACATAATTATTACATAATATTTGCTATATTTCTAAATATTAGTTTTGAAGATTACGAATATTTGTCGAATTTTAAAAAATAAAATTGCTTTGTGATTAATTACTTTGTCATGAAGTGCATTTCTTTGTAAGCAGTGGGAGCAATGACAGGAAGCGACAATTGTGCCATCCACCATTATTGTACCCCTCTTATGCCGCCTTCATAGCTGATCGCTGCATCTGATAGCAATATTACAGTATAATTATTATTTTTTTTTATTCATTATACTCACCTCTTCCATTTGCTTGTGACAGGCAGGCTGCAGCTATCTTGATTATAGATCTTGCACAAAATCTCACACGGCCCATGAGTAGTGACGTCATACTTCAAAGCGCACAGGATTTTGTGAAAGATCTTCAAACAAGATTGCGGCACCCGGCTACCAAGAAGCACAAGGAAATTTGGCTTTGCAGAGAATTTAATTCCCCCTGAAATTCCGATTGAAGTCAACTTTGTGGACTTCAATTCACTCAACAATATCTATTATCTATTATGAATTATTAAAAACAATTGTCAATATGTATTTTTTTGGGCTGGAATCACATTTCCACGTCTGTGCCACTGTTATTCTTCCTTAGTTCTAGAAGAAGATCATGTTGAGTTTCAGAGATATGCTACAACCCTGAGTGAATTGCAAAACATGTACAGTTGAACCAGTCTGCTCTTTGAACAATCGGTCAGAAATACAGTGGCGTATGTTGAGTAGTTCAGAGTAATAAATCAGTAGTGACCCTGTCTCAATTCAATGCTACCCTTAAATATGGTAGCATGGTACAGTTTGATGGCAGAGTTTGGGGTTGACCAATGGGCAAAAATGTAGCTATGGATCCCTGTCCAATGTCATATAATGCTTGGCTAACTTAAGATGACCATACAAATGAAAAATTACAAGATGCAACCAAATTCAAAAAGACCCACCACCACCAGCCCATCTGTCTCAGAAATCAACTTAGGAGAACTGTGTAGCTCAAATATAATCATATCTTACTTTATTAAACATCTAGTAAATAGAGTTGAGCGAACACCTAGATGTTCGGGTTCGGGGAGTTCGGCCGAACTTTAAAAAAAAAAGTTCGAGTTCGGGACCCGAACTTGATCCGAACTTGGACCCTAACCCGAACCCCATTGAAGTCAATGGGGACCCGAACTTCACTTTATTATCTTCCGTTATAACATGGTTATAGCGGAAAATAATAGTATTAGCTTTTTCAGATCTGAGTTTTCACGATCGTGAAAACTCAGATCCGACAGTATATTCTAACACAGAGGCGTTCCCATGGTGATGGGGATGCTTCAAGTTAGAATATACTAAGAACTGTGTACATAACTGCCCCCTGCTGCCTGGCAGCACCCGATCTCTTACAGGGGGCTGTAATCCGCACAATTAACCCCTCAGGTGCCGCAGCTGAGGGGTTAATTGTGCGGATCTCAGCCCCTTGTAAGAGATTGGGTGCTGCCAGGCAGCAGGGGCCAGACCCCCCTTCCTCCCCAGTATTAAAATCATTGGTGGCCAGTGCGGCCCCTCCCCTTCCTCCCTTCCCAGTATTAAAATCATTGGTGGCCAGTGTGGCCCCCCCTATTAAAATCATTGGTGGTTAGTGCTGCCCCCCTATTAAAATCATTGGTGTCCAGTGCGGCCTCCCCTCTCCCCCCCCTAATTAAAATCATTGGTTAACAACCCCCCTCCCCCCCATCATTGGTGGCAGCAGAGCGGCAGTTGCGATCGGAGTCCCAGTTTAATCACTGGGGCCCTGATCGGTTACCATGGCAGCCAGAACGCTACTGCAGTCCTGGCTGCCATGGTTACTTAGCACTTTTAGCAGCATTATACTTACGTGCGCTGTCTGTGGCCAGCCGGGCACTCCTCCTACTGGTAAGTGAAAGGTCTGTGCTATAAGCAATGCGCTGCACAGACCTTTCACTTACCAGTAGGAGCAGCGCTGGCCGGCCACAGACAGCGCATGTAAGTATAATGCTGCTAAAAGTGCTAAGTAACTATGGCAGCCAATTAATGATTTTAATTAGGGGGGGGAGAGGGGAGGCCGCACTGGACACCAATGATTTTAATATGGGGTGGGTGGGGGTGGGGGGCCGCAGTAGCCACCAATGATTTTAATAGGGGGTGGGGGGCTGCACTAGCCACCAATGATTTTAATAGGGAGAGGGGAGGCCTCACTGGCCATCAATGATTTTAATACTGGGGAGGGAGGGGTGGCCGCACTGGCCACTAATGATTTTAATACTGAAGAGGGAGGGGGGTCTGGCCCCTGCTGCCTGGCAGCACCCAATCTCTTACAGGGGGCTGAGATCCGCACAATTAACCCCTCAGGTGCGGCAACTGAGGGGTTAATTGTGCGGATCAAAGCCCCCTGTAAGAGATCCGGTGCTGCCAGGCAGCAGGGGGCAGTTATGTCCACAGTTTTCAGTATATTATAACTTGAAGCGTCCCCATCACTATGGGAACGCCTCTGTGTTAGAATATACTGTCGGATCTAAGTTTTCACGATCTAACTCAAATCCGATGGTATATTCTAACATAGAGGTGTTCCCATGGTGATGGGGACGCTTCAAGTTAGAATATACTGAAAACTGTGGACATAACTGCCCCCTGCTGCCTGGCAGCACCCGATCTCTTACAGGGGGCTGTGATCCGCACAATTAACCCCTGGTAAAATATACCATTGGATTGGAGAAAACTCCGATCCGATGGTATATTAATATTACCCGAACACCGAACCCGAACTTTTACTGAAATGTTCGGGTTCGGGTGCCGAACACCGTAAAGTTCGGTACGAACCCGAACTTTACAGTTTGGGTTCGCTCAACCCTACTAGTAAATACTGAAATTAACTGTTAGGTAATGTATCCTAGGAATTGGAAGTTCTTGGGTAAATGCCTCTTTTGCTCTCATTATTATTTGAGCTTGTATGGGAAAAAAAGCAGCTTAGGTCATAAAACTAATCACAGTAATTACATAAGATAACTACTAAATCTATCATGAATTCCGACCCTTTGCGGTAAAAAGGTTCCATTTGTCTCTTTTGTCCGTAAAAAAAAATAAAAAAAAGAATTATGATTAAAAAAAATAAAAAATAAAAATCATATGGCTAGACTCGCTCTTTGAGTGACAGTTAAATTCATGCAAGTATTAAATGTCTGAACCTAATGCTTTCCACGGTCTTCCAAAGTGATTTAATATATTAGGCTGCCAGTCAAAGTCTTAATAAACAATGCAAGATTCCCACATTTAGAATTGTTCAGCATAAGTTAAATGGCCAACAAAAGGACCAAAAAGGAAAAAGAATTGTTAGAGAACAATATACCCACGATATATTGTGCGGGTTATGAGAGATCAATACAATGAGATAACATGATGCATGTATAATAGTGTTGGTCGAGCATCAAAGTGCTCGGGTGCTCGAGTAGAACACATCAGGATGCTCGGGTGCTTTACCGAGAACCCGAGCACAATGGAAGTCAATGGGAGAACCCGAGCATTAAACCAGGCACCCCCTGCTCTGAAGAGGGGAGGGTGTCTGGTTCACAGGAAAAGGTCAGAAATTGATGGAAACACCACTGAAATGGTTTGGGAACAGCATTGGGAGGATGTCTGGATGAATCTTGGACTCCCAGGTCGCTGCTGGGAACGATGTTGTCCGAGTAGTACGCCACTTTTACAGACTGCCAATAATATGCACCAAACCGAAGATAAAATCGATTTTAGAGGAAAAATTGTTAGAAAACATTATTTCCTGTATGATTACTATGTATATAAAGTGCAAGTGCTGCCAAAAATTACAAGGTAGAGGCACTCCGATACAACCTTTATATCACATAATGGAGGGCCTCATTCACACTGTAGTACAATTGTTCAGGTAGTGGGACTTCTACACTTATAAAGCCTATGCACTAAGGGAAAGGGCTGTCAAAAATTACAAGGAACCGGCACTCCAATACACCCTTTATTACGAATAAAGGAGGGCATCATACACACCCTTGAAAAATTATGATTGATGGCCTGCTGGTGACCCTCAAAAACATTAGGAGCAAGGGCCTGTTGGTGAGCCTCTAAAACATTAGGGGCGAGGGCCTGCTGCTGATCTGACCATCTAAAACATTAGTGATGATGGTCTGCTGCTGAGCTGACCCTCTAAAACATTAGGGGCGAGGGCCTGCTGCTGTTCTGACCATCTAAAAAGTTTTGTGGGCGAGGGACTGCTGCCAAGCTGACCATCTAAAAAATTTTGAGGGCAAGGGCCTGCTGCGAAGCTGACCATCTAAAAAAATTGGTGGGCGAGGGCCTGCTGTCGAGCTGACCATCTAAAAAATTTGTGTGCGAGGGCCTGCTGCCGAGCTGACATCTAAAAAATTTTGTGGGCGAGGGCCTGCTGCCAATCTGACCATCTAAAAATTAAGGGGTGAGGGTCTGCTGCTAAGCTGACCCTCTAAAACATTATGGTTGAAGGCCTGCTGGTGACCCCCAAAAACATTATGGATGAGGGCCTGCTAGTGACCATCAAAAACATTATGCGTGAGGGCCCGCTGCTGAGCTGACCCTCTAAAACATTAGAAGCGAGGGCAGCCTACTAAGCATGTTGATATGATGGAGGAAGAGGACGAGAAAATTGAGATTGAACCATATTCCCTTTTTAGTGGTGGAAGGGGTGCATGGGAATACAGTGTATTCAATACACAATAAAAGCCACATTTAGAGTGCCTTTATGTTCAGCCACTTTCCTCTGGTGAAGTAGAGAAGTCAGGGTCAATCCAGGCCTTGTTCATTTTTATAAGAGTCAACCGGTCAGCATTTTCAGTTGACAGGCGGATGCGCTTATCAGTTATTATGCCCCCAGCAGCACTAAATACCTGCTCTGACAAAACGTTGGCTGCGGGGCAGGCCAGCACCTCCAAGGCGTAGAGTGCCAGTTCGTGCCACGTGTCCTGCTTGGACACCCAATAGTTGTAAGGCACACAGGGATCACTGAAGATGCTGACACGTTCTGCTATGTACTCCTTCACCATCTTCCAAACTTTTTCCCTCCTTGTGACACTAGGCCGCGCATCAGGTTGAGGGTGCTGGTGGGGTGTCATAAACGCTTCATCATCCTCTACCAGCTCCTCATCCGGTCAGCGTAACACCTTCACCACCAACTTCAGCACAGCCAGGGGTAAACGACAGCAGACAGTTTTAAAACTTATCTGTTTGGGGGACAAACCCCACACCGCGCAGGAGCTGTGGACGGGCCTTGAACAACAGACCGATGAGTGGTTGGTGCCAGTGAGCCTTAAGCCCAGCCTGGTGGTGTGCGATAATGGGCAAAATCTCGTAGCAGCTCTGGGACTAGCCGGTTTGACGCACATCCCTTGCCTGGCGCATGTGCTGAATTTGGTGGTGCAGAGATTCCTTAAAAATTACCCCGATATATCAGAGCTGCTGCATAAAGTGCGGGCCGTCTGTGCGCGCTTTCGGCGTTCTCACCCTGCTGCTGCTCGCCTGTCAGCGCTGCAGCGTAACTTCGGCCTTCCCGCTCACCACCTAATATGCGACGTGCCCACAAGTTGGAACTCCACATTGCACATGTTGGCCAGACTGTGCGAGCAGCAGCAGGCGATAGTGGAGTTTCAGCTGCAGCACGCACGGGTGAGTCACTCGGCGGAACAGCACCACTTCACCACCAATGACTGGGCCTCCATGCGAGACCTGTGTTCCTTGTTGCGCTGTTTAGAGTACTCCACCAACATGGCCAGTGCCGATAACGCTGTTCTCAGCGTAACTATCCCACTTCTATGCCTCCTTGAAAAAACGCTCCTGGCGATGATGGAAGAGGATGTGGCACAGCAGGAAGAGGAGGAAGAGGGATCATTTCATAGGGTTTCCGGCCAGTCATTCCCAAGTGGCTCCGAGGGTGGGTTCCTGCACCTACAAACGCCAGGTACACTATTGTTCAGGCAGGGACCAGTTCTGGAGGATGATGAGGTGGAGGATGAGGAGGAGGAGATTGAGGAGGAGGAGGAACCATGTTCACAGCAGGGTGGCACCCAGACCAGCTCATGGCCATCACTGGTGCGTGGCTGGGGGATACAGAGGACACAGACGATACACCTCCCACAGAGGACAGCTTTTTGTTGCCTCTGGGCAGCCTGGCACACATGAGCGATTACATGCTGCAGAGTCTCCGCAACGACCGCCGAGTTGCCCACATTCTAAATTGTGCTGATCACTGGGTGGCCACGCTGCTGGATCCCTGTTACAAGGACAGCGTGCAGTCCTTAATTCCATCACTGGAGCGTGATCGTAAGATGCGCGAGAACAAGCGCACGCTGGTAGACGCACTGCTGGTGGCATTCCCACCTGACAGCGGGGGCACAGTGGAAGCACAAGGGGAAGGCAGAGGACGAGGAAGAGTTCTCCAACGCAGCTGGGGCATCGCCAGCACCTCAGATAGCAGGGTTAGCATGGCCGAAGTATCTTAAAGGGGTTGTGTCCTCTGGGATTTTGAGGGCATTTTGCTGGGATATACCATCAAAGTCAAATTGGTGCAGTCTCCACCCATGAGACATGCATCTATCCCTAAAAGCGAAGGAGAGTGCTGTGCACATAAGTGTCATGCTTTTCAATCACTTCTATAGAAGTTCGAAAAAAAGCTGATAAAGTGAGCACAGCTCTTTTAGGAAATCCCATAGAAAGGAACAGGGGGCAGCCATACATTTGTAACTTCTCTCTGCTCACTTCAGGGGTCCCGTTTTGGAGATAGGCGCAGGCCCCAGCTCTGGGACCTGCACCTATCTGACACTGGTGGAACATTCTAGTGATATGCCACTAATATCTAAAATGAGACAACCCCTTTAAAAGCTGAACCTCCTATTAAGGTGCTTTTCTAATGTGTATAAAGAGGTCATTTTGGGGACTTTTTGCACAGCAATATGGTGGTGGTTCTTTGTACATGCAAGTTGTAGTGTGCTAATTATTTAGGAATTGCTTGCATTAATTCTATAATACAAATATTATCTTTAGAAATTTTTTATATTGCACATGTTTTTAAAGAACTTTATATTCCTCATATATGCCCTGTGTCACTGTTCATTTAAATTCTACTGTACTCATTGAACTCTTGGCTATTGTGTTTCTCCTTTCCATGAACTTTATTTTATTCTACAAGGAAATCCTCAGTGGAGACATCTTCGCTTGGTACCAGTAAGTCTATGTGCCTCCTGTCACTGCTAAGCAGGTTATCTGAGTTAGACTGACCCTGACATATCCATGTACACTGCAGGCAATAATCTATTTTAACGGTTTAGTAACTGCTACAAGTAAACAACTAGGAAGCGTATTTCATGTCACAGAAGTTTTCACTTTTTATTAATCTTATATGCACATGTCACAGGAGTTTGCACTTTTTATTAGTGTTGAATGAACCCGAATTGTACCTAACTTTACGATTTTGGGTACCCGGACCCGAACCCGAACTTTGCAGGAAAAGTTTGGGTTCGAGTTTGGTGTTCGGGCATTTAATAAAACTCGTTGAAAGGCTGCAGGGCAGCCAATCAACAAGCTTTTAAGCTGTGGGCACTTAGAAGTCATCACAGCCATGTCTCTATAAAAGCTGGATCACGTGTATCACCGCCCATCAGCTCTTAGTAGTGCACCATCTTTGCACCCCTGGCTCAGAAATATAATAATTATACTGGCTGTTAATTCTGTGGGTGACCTATAGCAATTTCTTTGTGGGTGCAATGCACCATCTTTGTACCCTTGACACAAAAATATAATAGTTAACCGGTCTGTTAGTTCAGTGGGTGACATATTCCCATTTTCTGTGTGAAGTACACCTGCACTGCATACGTGACAGGGAAATTATTATAGTTAATCCGTCTGTTAGTTCAGTGGGTGACCTCAAAAGATTGAGGAGAGCATCAAATGAGGGACGTGGCCCTGGTCGTGGTGCTGCTGGTGTTGGTGGAGCTCCTGTTGCAGGGAGAGGACATGGTCGATATGTGCCAGCTACACTCCCAAATTAAACAACTTCCTCAGGTGCACGTAGGCGACAGAACGTTCAGCATTATTTTGTAGACCCAAATACCAGTATACGAATGGTGAGGCCAGAACAAGTAGAGGCAGTAGTAGATTGGGTGTCTGACAGTGCCTCCAGTTCCTTCACATTGTCTCCCACCCTGTGCCCTGCTGAAGTGTAGAGTTGGCACCTGCAGCCCATGGGCATCTGTCTTTCACCTCACCCCCTTGCAAATCAGCCAAGTAGTCTGAGCTCCAAGTCGTGCAACAGTCTCTTACGCTTTTTGATGACTCTGCTGGCAGGGTTTTCGTGGGCCATTCACATAGCCCTGCTCCAGAAGTGGAAGAGATTGAGTGCACCGATGCCCAACCACTAATGTTTCAGGATGTGGACATGGGAGGACCACTGCAGCACATCTCTGATGATGACAAAACACAGGTGTCCACTGCTGTGGCTTTCTACAGTGTGCAGACCGGCAAGGAGGGCAGGGGTGAAGAGTTGGTGGAAGATAATGTGGAGGATGATGAGGTCCTCGACACCACATGGAATCAAGGTCATGCGAGTGAAATGTGCAGTTTGGAGGAAGAGGCGGTGGTCACACAGCGCCAGCTGCACAGCAAAAAAAGAAGCAAGGTGCAAAAGCAGAGTGGCTGTCCTCTAGCCAGTATGCCTGCTACTGCCCACCGCACCCAGAAACTTAGCACATCAAAGCCAGCTCCAAGAAGTTCCCTGGCATGGTAGTTCTTCAGACAATGCGCTGACAACAAGACACAAGTGGTTTGCACGCTGTGCAATCAGAGCCTGAAGCGAGGTATAAACATTCTAAACCTGAGCACCACCTGCATGACCAGGCATATAAGTGCAAAGCACGAGCTGCAGTGGAGTAGACACCTCAAAAACCACAAAAGATCTCAGACTCCTCCTGCTCCCTCTTCTGCTGTAGTCTCGGCCTCTTCCTCCCCCTCTGGAGTGACAGTGGCTCTTGCCACCCCGCATTCAGTCTGGTGGAAACAAAGACTTTTAAAAACCTTATGGCGGTGGCTGTCCCACAGTACTTAGTTCCCAGCTGCCACTACTTTTCCAGGCGAACCATCCTGCACTGTACAACCAAGTGGGGGACAAAATTAGGCGTGCACTGCGCAATGCCATCTGTGGCAAGGTCCACATAACCACCGATACTTGGACCAGTAAGCACGGGCAGGGACGTTATATCTCCCTAACAGCACACTGTGTAAATGCAGTGGCGGCTGGGCCTGAGGCACCGAGGATTGCAGGGCGTTTCTATTTGCCTCCTGTTGCCTCCTCCTCCTACTCTGCTTCCTCCTCTACCACCTTCTCATCCAGTCAACGTAACAGCTTCACCACCAACTTCAGCACAGCCAGGGGGAAACAACAGCAGGCTGTTTTGAAACTCATCTGTTTAGGGGGAAAACCCCACACTGCGCAGGAGCTGTGGATCGGCATGGAAGAACAGACCAATGAGTGGTTGGTGCCAGTGAGCCTCAAGCCCATCCTGGTGGTGTGCGATAAAGGGTGAAATCTCGTAGCAGCTCTGGGCCTAGCCGTTTTGACGCACATCCCTTGCCTGGCGCATGTGCTGAATTTGGTGGTGCAGAGGTTCCTGAAAAATTATCCCGATATGTCAGAGCTCAGAGCTGCTGCAGAAAGTGCCGTCTGTGTGTGCTCACCCTGCTGCTGCTCGCCTGTCTGCGCACCAGCGTAACTTCGACCTTCCCGCTCACCGCCTCATATGCGACATACCCACAAGGTGGAACTACACCTCCTTGCACATGCTGGAGAGACTGTGCGATCAGCAGCAGGCAATAGTGGAGTTTCAGTTGCAGCACGCACTGGTGAGTCGCTCTGCGGAAACGTTCACCACCGAGTGGGCCTCCATGTGGGACGTGTGGGACGCGTTGCGCTGTTTCAAGTACTCCACTAACATGGCCAGTGCCAATGATGCCGTCCTCAGCGTTACTATCCCACTTCTATGTCTCCTTGAAAAAACACTTCGGGTGATGATGGAAGAGGAGGTGGCACAGGAGGAAGAGGAGGAGGAAGAGGGATCATTTCCATGGTTATCAGGCCAGTCATTCACAAGTGGCACAGAGGGTGGGTTCCTGCACCAACAGAGGCCAGGTACACAACTGTCCAGCCAGGGCACAGTTCTGGAGGATGAGGAGGAGGAGGATGATGAGATGCAGGAACTGTGTTCACAGCAGGGTGGCACCCAAAGCAGCTCATGGGCATCACTAGAGCATGGCTAGGGGCATACAGAGGACACAGACGATACACCTCCCACAGAGGACAGCTTGTCATTGCCTCTGGGCAGCCTGGCGCACATGAGTGACTACATGCTGAAGTGCCTGCGCAACGACCACTGAGTTGCCCACATTCTAACCAGTGCTGATTACTGGGTGGCCACCCTGCCGAATCCCCGCTACACGGACAACTTGCCATATTTAATTCTGTCACTGGAGCGTGAACAGAAGATGAGCAAGTAGATGCGCACACTGGTAGACGCGCTGCTGATGGCATTCCCACCTGACACCGAAGCACAGTGGAAGCACAAGGCAAAGGCAGAGGAGGAGGAAGAAGTCCCCAATGCAGCTGGGGCACCGCCAGCGCCTCAGAAGAAAGGGTTCGCATGGCCGAAATGTGGAAAAGCTTTGTCAGCAAGCCACAGCAACCAACACCACCAGCTGATACGGAACGTATTAGCAGGCGGCAGCATTTCAGTAACATGGTGGAACAGTACATGTGCACACGCCTACATATAATGACTGATGGGTCTGCCCCATTCAACTGCTGTGTCTCCAAATTGGGCACATCGCCTGAGCTTGCCCTTCCTTTATGCCTTGGAGGTGCTGGCCTGCCCTGTGGCCAATGTATTGTCCGAACGTGTGTTTAACATGGCAGGGGGGGTGCTCACAGACAAGCGCAGCTGCCTGTCCACAGCCAATGTGGACAAGCTCACGTTCATTAAAATGAACCAGGCATGGATCCCACAGGACTTGTCCGTACCTTGTACAGACAAGTATACCGGCCGCACCCAGCCATTGTTATACTCCAACACACTTTCTTTTTGCATTTTCTTTTCTATTTCCCAATGTTTTAGGGTCTTCACAAATTTATAAAAAAAAATTAAGGGAAAAAAATATATATAGAAAACAACATAAGTGTTGACTACCTCCTCTTCCACCGCTTCTACCTACATCGCCACATCCACCACCTCCTCAACCTCCTACTCCACTTTGACCTCCGCCTCCTAGTTCGAGATTTTAATTTTTTTTTTTTCAATTTTATGTTATTTTATGTCATTTCCCTATCCACATTTGTTTGCAGTGCAATTGTCCTGCTCTTACCCCCATTTTGCTTCCTTTTGCAGCCCTCTAGCCCTTACTATGACTATTTTAAATGCATTTTAGTGCCCCAAAGTTTGGGTCCCCATTGACTTCAATAGGGTTCGAGTTCGGGGTCAAGTTCAGGTCCCAAACCCGAGCTTTGAGCCGAAGTTCAGCTGAACCTGGTGAACCCGTACTTTTAGGTGTTCGTTCATCCCTACTTTTTATTCATCTTAATATGCCCATTTGTGTAACAGTCATTATGTTAGTTATTTATGGTCAGGAGATTTAGCTTTGGTAAATTTATGAGATTATTTTAGGAGACCTCATTCACATAGGGTAGTAATGTTGAAAACAATGGGGCAACAATGCTCCTTGGATCTTAAAGCCTGAGATCCATCCTAATGAAACATGTTGCATGTCATATTTTTTTTTTTAATAAATCTGTTTTTATTGAAGTACGAAGTACATGACATGTTGTAGAAAACATTTCAGTGCTACGCAGAGCACTTTATATATTTTAAATGGAAAAGATATTTAAAATAAATAAAATAATAAACACATAATAACAGGAACTGCAGCAGTTTGGCTGAGTTCACACAAGCGGATGCCGTATGTGACATCCGCTCCGTGAAAGAGTGCCAAGAGCCGATGCAGACTGCAGAGGCACGGAGCATTAACATGACTGATAATGCTCCGTGCCTCTCTGTGACCTCTTTACTACGAAATCACAGTGACAACTTTATCTCACTGTGATTTCGTAGTAAAGAGATCAGAGAGGCACGGAGCATTATCAGTCATGTTAATGCTCCGTGCTTCTGCAGTCTGCATCGGGTCTTGGCTGTCATTCACGGAGCGGATGTCACGCACGGCATCCGCTCGTGTGAACCCAGCCTTTAACTTGCAATATTTTTCAGTTTAGAGTGTAAGGTGGTTTAAAGGCGAGGGCAGGGTGAGGGGGGTGTTATATTGACTATTGGGAAGAGATATGTGTCACTTATATATCAAGGTATTACATTATCCAAGCTAAACATCAGGTTTCTAGTTATGACTTGCATTTTTTGGCATATTGTATCCTGGGTTCTCATATTTTCATGAATAGATCATGTCTGTGATTTTGCCAGCTGGTCAACTCCTCCATCCGACAGATCTGATTTACCTTCTCAATCCATTGGGGTTCTGATGGTGGTAAAATCTGCAACCACATTAAAGGGGTTGTCCGAGTTATTTTTTTGTTCTTTCTATGTTCCTAACTAGTCAAATGTAACAGCTTTCCAATTAACTCACTTTATCTCCAGTGGCTGGTTTCTCAGATTTCACTGAGGGTCACATAACCTGTGATGTCAGCTTCTCTCCCTGCTCTGATAAAGTTTGTTTACAAGCATGTAAACAAGATGTCACTGTGCTGGCCACTCCCCCCTTCACTGCCGTCTGCTCTCTCCTAGGATTCTTAACCCCTTCAGCTGCACAGACTGGCTAGCTGCAGCAGTGACAATTATGGGCACAGGATCTGACAGACTAGTGTCATTATACAGGTGGGACTTGCAGTTCTACACTTACAAGTTGCTGTTGATTCTCCCAGCACTCAGGGCAGCTCTTGTATCCACTCCCTTAGCAGTGTCATTATACAGCTGGGACTTGTAGTCCTACACATACAACATGCTGCTGATTCTCCCAGCAGGCAGACATGTCACTCAGGGCAGCACTTGTATTCACTCCCTTAGCAGTGCAGGGGGAGGGGCAGAGATTGTTTTTATTGCATGTAAACAAAGGGCCAGAAAAGAACCAGGGAAATGAGGAAATATATATATATATTTTTTTTTTTGCATAAAACTTGCTTAGCTTAGTTATATATTGCTGCCCATCAGATGTGGATAGGGAAATGATTTAAAATAACATAAAATACATAAAAATAAAAATAATAATCTTGATTTAGGAGGAGGAGGACCATATGGAGTAGGAGGTTGAGGAAGCGGTGGATGTGGCGGTGTAGGTGGAAGCGGAGGTGGAGGATGAAGAGGTAGCCTACACTGCTTTTTTTTTTTTTGTTTAAATAAGGTTACACCCCAAAACATTGGGAAATATAACCTAACTCCCTCCAGCCATGCTAAACAAACATTCAGACAATACACTGGCTGAAGGGCAGGCCAGCACATCCAAGGTCTAAAGGGCAAGCTCAGGCCCAATTTGTAGACCCAGAAGTTGAAGGGGGCAGACCCATCAGTCAGTACGTGTAGGCGTGTGCACACATACTGCTCCACCATGTCACACATCCCTGTGATGTCCACGATCCATTTGGATATCTGCTCTATCAACTTTCGATGTTCTTTTCTGCGCCTACCATGTTGATCACGGTTATCGGCGAATCAGGGTTCCACCCCGGAGAGGTAGCGTGAGAAAGGGAGACCACATTCAAGGGAGGTCAATGGCTGCCATGTAAACGAGCTGAAATGTGGGACAAGTTATTAAAGTGGTTTTTCATTGCCAGAAATGGGTTAATGTCACCCACCAATGGAACAGATGATTTTTAAAAAAAAATTCTGTCCCTGTCACCATTCACCAAGAATGTAACAGAAAAATTTGTGAAATTTATTAACCTATCAACTAGGTAGAGCAGGGGTATATCACAGCCAAAAATTGGTGAATGTTACCCGAGAATGTAACAGAAAAATTCGTGAAATTTATTAACCTGTCCAATAGGTAGAGCAAGGGTATATCACAGCCAAAAATTGGTGAATGTCACCCACGTGCTGAACACACGTTCCGATAATCCACTGGCTGCAGGGCAGGCCAACATCTCCAAGGCGTAAAGGGCAAGCTCAGGCCATGTGCCCAATTTGGAGGCCAGCAAGGTCCACCTAACTACGCATAAGTGGACCGGTTTTGTGCGTATTATTGTCAGTCTGTAAAAGTGGCGTACTACTCGGACAACATCGTTCCCAGCAGCGACCTGGGAGTCCAAGATGCATCCAGACGTCCTCCCCATGCTGTCACCGAACCATTTCAGTGGTGTTTCTATCAATTTCTGACCTTTTCATGTGAACCAGGCACTCTCCCCTCTTTAGAGCAGGGGGTGCCTGGTTTAATGCTCAGGTTTTCCTATTGACTTTCATTATACCGAGCACCCGAGCACCGGAGCACCGAGCCCTATGGTGCTTGATCAACACTAGATCTTTTCTCAAACTATTAGTGGTATTTTCAAAAATCGTATTTACTTACAATTTTATGCTTTATGGGAAAACATTTTCTGCATTTCTCAGTTAACATGTTCAATTATGCCATTTTCACAAATCTCAATTATTTTATTTTCGCCTTTATTGCTCATTTAAATGGTGCGATGTGATGCAAAAGCCAGCCTCATTTGCTTATATAACAACCCCCATCTTATAATGCATGGATTTACAAACATCTTAAATATTCAATGTTCGCTAATTTGGGTAAATTGAGAGACAACACAAACACATCACCAAGTTAATTTGTTATGTTGATGCGCTCTGCTCTCTGCAGTCTTGGTATAAGATTCAGAAGGAGCCATAATGTTGGCTGGAAGTAAAAATATGTTCAGTGTAAACAATATGAATGTAAATGTCCATTGGCCCGCTGACGTATACATCGCACTGTCCCCCTGTTGAGGAATGTGCAGAAACTAGAAAAAAAGTAATTTTCTAGCTGTAAATTGAAATGCCTGCCAACCAGTTAAATGCTGTACCGCCAATTAGCGGCTGATTCCTCTCGAGTATTAGAAGACTGGAAGTTTTCATAGACATTACTGCGAATCTCTGACTTACAATTTTATTCTATATGCACGACATTCTTAAAGGGTGAAATGCCTATGATATGATCATATGTAGTACAACATCAACCTTCTTGTCGAAAAAGGATGTTCTAAATAGAGATTAGCAAAGTATTGGAGAATTGGATTTGGCTGCTTAACCGAATTTTACAAAAAAATTGGCTTAGTAACGAATTACTTTGTCACGAACCGCATTTCTTTGTAAGTAGTGGGTGCAATGACAGGGAGCGGCAATTGCACCACCCCTGTCATTAAATTCATACAGTAGTTAATCGCGGAATCTGACTTTAATATTACAGTGTAAACTAAAAAATTTAAAATAAAATTATAATTGCCCTCATCCATTTGATCTCGAAGATCCATCCACCCATGCATCTGGCTATCTATCACCTATCTATCTCTCTATCTCATATTTATCTTGGATCTACAGTATCTATTTAATATCTTTCTCATATATCTATCTATCTATCTATCTTTCTATCTATCTCTATCAATTTGTCTTCTGATTTTTCCACTGTTTGTTTTACTGTTTATATCAACAGCCGCAAGAGTTGTAAATACAATACTGTTTTTATATAGAGATCCTAAGCGTACTTATATGTATTGTAAACTTTGGGGGTCTTTAAGCTCCGCGAGACAAGTGCGTAAAACCGTGTCAGTAAAGCAAAGGGTCTTTATTGGTGACCAAACAAAACAAAATAAAGCTTTTCTTCAGCATCCAAAACGTCACAACAAAAGTCCTGCTTGTTTCCAGCATAAATTAGGAAAAAGTCTTTCTTCAGAAAAACAACCAAAAGAAAGACACATACGTTTTTAGTAGAAGTCCTCCAGACCTTCCCTGCAGACACAGCTTCACTTCCAAACTACTCAAAAGTCCTCTCTGAGCAGCTAGCAGACTTCCATCTTGTCCTCACAGGTGCACTCTCCCAACTCACTCACTCCCTCCAGCATCACTTCCTGCTTTAATGGGTGGTTGTCTGTGAGATCTTAACCCCTTGTGCGCTGGCTTCCAGGGTTTAGGAGTGGAGGCTTCATCCCACCCAAATAACACTTTGGAGCCTCCAAAATTCCAGGCCCCAAACTACTTTACTAAGATAGAGAAGACTGTGAGCCAGTCCTCTCTGAATTAGCGCCTGCCTGGAACTTTTCACCCACTTTTTGGGTGACCCCCTGAACCTTCTACCTCTATTTAAATGGACCATAGTCCAAACAGTGGTGCCGTATAGCACCCGTCCAGGACCCACCCCCGGTGTCCTGTACATATCCCCCCCCTCTGCCTCAACGCGGAGGTGTTGGAGGCAACAGTAGACACCATACAATGGACTCGGGAGAGGGCATCGGCATTCTGATGCTGTCTCCCGGGTCTGTGCTCTACCATGAAATTGAACTCCTGGAGAGAAAGGAACCACCTTGTTACCCTGGCATTGGTGTGTTTATTCTGTCTCATCCAGGTAAGCGGAGCATGGTCTGACACCAAGCGGAACTTTCTGCCCAGGAGGAAATATCGCAGGGAGTCTAGAGCCCACTTGATGGCCAGACACTCCCGCTCCACCACCGCATAGTTTCTTTCAGCTGCCGTCAGCTTCCTACTAAGAAAGACAACAGGGTGCTCCTCCCCATTGATTTCCTGAGACAGGACCGCTCCTAACCCTTCGCTTGAAGCATCTGTCTGTACTACAAAATCTTTTGTAAAATCTGGAGCTACAAGCACCGGATCTTGGCACAAAGCTGTCTTAAGCATTTGAAAAGCCGTCTCGGCCTCGGCGTTCCACTTTATCATCACTGACTTTCTGCCTCTGGTCAGGTCGGTCAGTGGTGCAGCAACAGTGGCAAAGTTGGGGACAAACCTCCTATAATAGCCAACTATGCCCAAAAACGCTCTGACCTGCTTCTTGGTTAGGGGACGGGGCCAGTCCTGTATGGCCTCCACCTTACTCATTTGGGGCTTTACCAGCCCTCTACCCACAATATACCCCAGGTATTTTACTTCCTCCATCCCAATGGCACACTTCTCGGGGTTGATGGTGAACCCTGCTCTTCTTAAGGAGTCTACGACTGCCTGAACCCGGGGAAGGTGGGACTCCCAATCAGTGCTGAAGATGACTATGTCATCTAGGTAGACAGAAGCGTACCGTTGGTGTGGACGCAGAGTTTTGTCCATGGCCCTTTGGAACGTGGCCGGGGCTGAGTGTAGACCAAATGGCATTCTCTTATATTGGAAGTGGCCTTCTGGGGTAGAGAAGGCTGTCTTCTCCCTGGCTTCCTTAGTCAGGGGAATCTGCCAGTACCCTTTTGTGAGGTCTAGCGTGGTAATGTACCTGGCAGGCCCCAACCTTTCAATTAGCTCATCTACTCGTGGCATGGGATATGCGTCGAACTTGGAGACTTCATTAAGCTTTCTGAAGTCGTTGCAGAAGCGGAGGGTGCCGTTGGGCTTGGGTACCAACACAATTGGACTTGACCATTCGCTCTGCGACTCTTCAATGACTCCAAGCTCAAACATTCTTTTAACCTCTTCGGACACTGCCACCCTATGAGCTTCTGGGATACGGTAAGGCTTTAACCTGACTTTTACATTGGGCTCGGTCACAATGTCATGCTCGATGACGTTGGTGCGACCGGGCAACTCTGAAAACATATCTCTATTTTTTTGTAGAAACTCTTTTGTTTGCTGGGTTTGAGGTCTAGTCAGGGTAGAAGCAACCTGCACCAAGTCGATCCCTGCATGGTCCCCTGACTGTACCCCTACTACCGCTGACACTTGTTCTCTGTCTCTCCAGGGTTTCAACAAATTGATGTGATAGATCTGGTATGGTTTTCTTTTCCCTGGCTGGTGTACCTTGTAGTCCACCTCACCGAATTTCTCTACTACCTCAAATGGGCCCTGCCATTTGGCCAAGAATTTGCTCTCTACCGTGGGTATTAGAACAGCCACCCGGTCTCCTACTTGGAACTGTCTAACTTTAGCCGACCTGTTATACACTCTTCTTTGGGCATCCTGGGCCTTCTGCATATGCTCCTTCACCAGTGGCATCACCTTAGCCACCCTCTCTCGCATTTGAGAGATATGCTCTACCACCGTTTTGTGTGGTGAGGACTCACTTTCCCATGTCTCCTTTACCAGATCGAGTAACCCCCGGGGCCTTCGTCCATACACTAATTCAAATGGCGAAAAACCTGTGGATGCTTGCGGGACCTCCCGGATAGCAAATAACAGGGCAGGGAGTAACATATCCCAATCCTTCCCATCTTTCTGGACTACTCTTCTCAACATGGATTTTAAGGTTTTATTGAATCTTTCGACTAGGCCATCGGTCTGTGGGTGGTAGACAGACGTCCGCAACTGCTTAATTTGAAACAATTTGCACAAGTCCGCCATTACCTTTGACATAAAAGGGGTACCCTGGTCTGTCAGGATCTCTTTGGGGAACCCAGTTCGTGAGAACATTTGAAACAACTCCCTGGCGATGGCCTTAGAGGAGGCTTTCCTCAAAGGAACAGCTTCTGGATACCTAGTTGCGTAGTCTAGGATGACCAATATGTATTGGTGGCCCCGTGCCGACTTTACCAGGGGTCCCACCAGATCCATAGCGATCCGTTCAAACGGGACTTCGATAATCGGCAAGGGCACCAGAGGGTTTCTATAGTGTGGCACTGGGGCGGTTAACTGGCAAATGGGACAAGACGCACAGTATCTTTTAACCTCGGCCTTCAACCCTGGCCAGTAAAACCGGTCGTTTATCCTGGCCTCTGTTTTCTCCGCCCCCAGGTGTCCTCCCAGTGCATCGTTGTGGGCTAGATCGAGGAGCATCCGCCTATACGGTTGGGGAACCAGCAACTGCTCTATAGTTTCCCCTCGGCTCTCAGCCACTCGATACAGTAAGTCCCCCTTCAACGCAAAGTGAGGGAACCTCTGGTCTGCATCTGGCATTTGTGGGACCCCATCAACAACAGAAACCTGCTCTCGAGCATTGACCAAGGCAGGGTCCCGTAATTGGGCGGTACCAAATGCACCTCTGGACACGTCTAGATCTGGATGTACTGGCCTTGAGGATGTTTCCCCTTCATCTTCCTCAACTGGGGAGAGCTCCTCGTCATCCTCCCCCAGCATGACTTGTAATGGGAAGACCTCCCCCACCTCAGAGATCAACCCGGGTTTAAGACCTGGGTCAGGGGCATTATCCTCCACATTAGCATTCCCTGCGACTTCATTATCAATGGTAGGTATTTCTATATCAGAGGGGTGTATTTCAGCTCCGGACCCCTCGGACCCTGTCCCTTCCAGGCCCAGTGCCCCCAGTTCCCCTGGTGGTGCCATTTGCACCTCATTCCATAGTTCCAGAAATAGTGGACAGTCCCGCCCCACTATGATGTCATGAATTAAACTGTTTACCACCCCGACCTCCTGTGTAACTGAGGCATGGCCATAAGAGACAGTCACCGGAACCAAGGGGTACTCCTTGGTATCCCCATGAATGCATACCACCCGAAGAGTTTTAGTCACTGGTCTAAGCCTCCCAAGTACCCTGGCATGTACTAATGTTACCATGCTACCGGAGTCCAGTAGGGCCCTGGCAGGAAGGTGGTTCACCCACACTTCACACTCAAACCGTCCTGCAGCCAGGTCAAGATGAGTGGTACACACACTTCGCACATAGAAGGAGCTTCTCCGACCAGTTCCGCACTCCATAGGCTCCTCCTGCAGTGGGCATTGTGCCCGGGTATGCCCCCAGGACCGACATCGCCAACATTGTATGTCTCCCATCTTTGGTACAGGAACCGACCTCCATGGTTCTAGGGCAGATGGTGTAAACCTGCGGATGCCCACATCTGGCAAGGCTTCTCTCCTCAGGTTGATGGCTGGTCTGGGTGTCCTTGGCGTGGGTTCTCGACGCTTGGCAGGCCCAAGCAGGTCCTCCACCACGGTATACCGTTCAACCAGCTCGATCAGCTGGTCAGCATTAGTAGGGTTTCCATGGCTTACCCAGCGCTGTAGGTCATCTTGTAGGGACCGTAGGTACCGGTCCATCACTACTCGTTCCACCATTTGTGGACCTGACAACTTTTCTGGCTGCAGCCATTTTTTAACTAACTGAATTAGTTCATGCATCTGGGACCTGGGTGGTTGGTCCGATTTGTACCGCCAGCGATGCACCCTCTGAGCCCGGACAGCTGTGGTCACTCCCAGGCGGGCCAGGATTTCAGCTTTTAGACGTTCATAGTCTTTGATGTGCTCAGCTGGGAGGTCAAAATAGGCCTTTTGCGGGTCACCAGTGAGAAAAGGCGATATAATGCCGGCCCATTGGTCCCGGGGCCACGCTTCTCTCTCTGCTATCCTTTCAAAGGTGGTAAGAAAGGCTTCCACGTCATCGCTGGGTGTTAGTTTCTGCAAAAAATGGCTGGCTCTAACAGATACTGGGTTGCTAACGGCAACGACCGCTTGCGCTTGTCCCTGAGCCAGCTGCTGTACGGCCTCCTGCAAGGCAGCCACCTGTGCTTGAGTGGACTCCTGCTGGGCCGTAAACTGGGCGGATAGCAGCCGTGTATTTTCCTGCTGCGCAGCTATAGCCTGTGCCAGGGCCTGCTGCTGCTGAGCCATCGCTTCCTCATGGCGACGGTTTGACTCTGCTGACGCTTGCTGCTGGGCCACAGTGGCTTGCTGCTGGGTCACAGTGGCTTGTGCCAAAGCCTTAACGACCTCCTCCATGCCTTTGTCTGCTGTTTGTAACGCCTGGGCTGACTTCACCCAAGACATGCCATAAGTATACTGTCTCTTTAAATGTCAGTTTTAAACGGTTTTTTTGCGCCTGCAAATGCACTTTGCCTGCATCCTCCACCAGTTGTAAACTTTGGGGGTCTTTAAGCTCCGCGAGACAAGTGCGTAAAACCGTGTCAGTAAAGCAAAGGGTCTTTATTGGTGACCAAACAAAACAAAATAAAGCTTTTCTTCAGCATCCAAAACGTCACAACAAAAGTCCTGCTTGTTTCCAGCATAAATTAGGAAAAAGTCTTTCTTCAGAAAAACAACCAAAAGAAAGACACATACGTTTTTAGTAGAAGTCCTCCAGACCTTCCCTGCAGACACAGCTTCACTTCCAAACTACTCAAAAGTCCTCTCTGAGCAGCTAGCAGACTTCCATCTTGTCCTCACAGGTGCACTCTCCCAACTCACTCACTCCCTCCAGCATCACTTCCTGCTTTAATGGGTGGTTGTCTGTGAGATCTTAACCCCTTGTGCGCTGGCTTCCAGGGTTTAGGAGTGGAGGCTTCATCCCACCCAAATAACACTTTGGAGCCTCCAAAATTCCAGGCCCCAAACTACTTTACTAAGATAGAGAAGACTGTGAGCCAGTCCTCTCTGAATTAGCGCCTGCCTGGAACTTTTCACCCACTTTTTGGGTGACCCCCTGAACCTTCTACCTCTATTTAAATGGACCATAGTCCAAACAGTGGTGCCGTATAGCACCCGTCCAGGACCCACCCCCGGTGTCCTGTACAGTATCCATAATTTAAGATGCTCTGTAGTCTGATCTTGTAGTCATGGTTTGCACCTCCCCATCTACCTATTGTATGTTTTTTGCCTTTTAGGTTATCAAGAAGAAAAGGTTTTATCATATAAAAATATATACACTATACGAACAGAGGCATTGGAAACCTACACATTACCAAACCTATAGGACTTCTTATCACATTCCATTATAAATCAATAGGAATTAATTTAAAGGGAACCTGTCACTTTGAACATGGTGTCTGAGCTGAAGGCAGCGTGTTATAGAGCAGGAGGAGCTGAGCAGATTGATATAAAATTTGGTGGGAAGATATTCAGTAAAACATGTAATGTATTCATCAAAATTCCTGCTCATTCTGGGCTTTGAAGTCCAGGAGGAGGTCCTATAAGTGATTGACAGCTATTTATGTATACACAGTTATAGAGGGAAGACTGTCAGTCACTGATAGGACCGCGTCCTGGACTTTAAAGTCCAGAACGAGCAGGAATTTAAATGAATAAATTGCAAGTTTTACTGAATCTTTTCCCACAAAACTATATATCAATCTGCTCAGCCCTTCATACTCTGAAACATGCTGCCTGCAGCTCAGACACCACATTGAACATGACAGGTTCCCTTTTAAGTTGCCCCCCTCCCACCTGTAGCTAGTCTGCTCTTCTGGGATGGCTTTCTACAAGTTTTTGGAGAGGGTCTGTAGGAATTTTTGTTCATTTATTTAGAAAAGCATTTGTGAGGTCAGACACTGAAGTTGGAGGAGGTGGCTTGGCTCACAATCTCCGTTCTAGTTCATCCCTAAGGTGTTAGATGGAGTTGAGGTCAGGGCTCTATGTGGACCAGTTAAGTTCTTCCATATCAAACGTACCTAACGATGCCTTTATGGAGCTCACTTTGTGCACTGGGGCTCCATCATGCTGGAAAAGAAAAGAGCCTTCCCCAAACTGTTCCCACAAAGTTGGAAGCATACAATTGTCCAAAATGTCTTGTGCTGAAGCAGTAAGATCTCCTTTCCCTGGAACTCAGAAACTGAGGCCAACCTGTGAGAAACACCTTCATAGCATTACCCCTCCTCCACCAAACTTTACAGTTATCACGATTTAGTCAGGCAGGTAACGTTTTCCTGGCATTCGCCAAACACAGACTCGTCCATCAGAATGCCAGACAGAGAAGTGTGATTCATCATTCCACAGAACACATTTACACTGCTCAACAGTACAGTGGTGCTATGCTTTACATCACTCCATCCAATGTACTGTGCTTGGTGTTCTAAGACTTGTGATGAGCGGCAGGGGTCATATTAGAATTTGCAATATTTCTCGAATATTTTGTAGAATATTCGTCGAATATTCGTTATATTGTACGATTTTTTTCACTCGAAAAATCGGCAAGGTAATGATCACATAATATGCAAATTTTCGTTATGCAAATTTTTTCCGCAAATTTTTCAATTGCAAAAAACATGATTCCTCCCTGCTTATTGCTTGTGGGCCGACGAGTCATAGCACTATATTGAATATATTCATTTTTTCCCGATTATTCATAATATTCTAAAACAAGAATATATAGCAATATAGCGAATATTCGGGAAAAAAAACGATTTCAGGGAGAGAATAGGAGAGAATCTAACTCAGCGATCTACAGAGGAATAATTGTGTGGGTGCAGGGCACAATCGTTTTACCCTGCCCGGAGGCCATTGCACCAGCACTACAACATCTGGATTAGTCAGTATGCAATTTAAGATAAAAATAAACCCATTGTTTTCTGGGGTTTTAAAGACACACTTTTTTTTGCCAAAAAACTGTATTTTCCTGATCTGCAAGTGTTAAATTCAAGTTTAATATATACAGCTTTCATATTCTGTTACCAAAAAAACACTTTTTTGGCAATCTACAGGGTGGGCCATTTATATGGATACACCTTAATAAAATGGGAAAAACAATGGTGTGCTTGGTTTTAACGTAACTTTATTCTTTCATGAGTTATTTACAAGTTTCTGACCACTTATAAAATGTGTTCAATGTGCTGCCCATTGTGTTGGATTGTCAATGCAACCCTCTTCTCCCACTCTTCACACACTGATAGCAACACCGCAGGAGAAATGCTAGCACAGGCTTCCAGTATCCGTAGTTTCAGGTGCTGCACATCTCGTATCTTCACAGCATAGACAATTGCCTTCAGATGACCCCAAAGATAAAAGTCTAAGGGGGTCAGATCGGGAGACCTTGGGGGCCATTCAACTGGCCCACGACGACCAATCCACTTTCCAGGAAACTGTTCATTTAGGAATGCTCGGACCTGACACCCATAATGTGGTGGTGCACCATCTTGCTGGAAAAACTCAGGGAAAGTGCCAGCTTCAGTGCATAAAGAAGGAAACACATCATCATGTAGCAATTTCGCATATCCAGTGGCCTTGAGGTTTCCTTTGATGAAGAATGGCCCCACTATCTTTGTACCCCATATACCACACCATACCATCCATTTTTTTGTTCCAACAGTCTTGGAGGGATCTATCCAATGTGGGTTAGTGTCAGACCAATAGCGGTGGTTTTGTTTGTTAACTTCACCATTCACATAAAAGTTTGCCTCATCACTGAACAAAATCTTCTGCGTAAACTGAGGGTCCTGTTCCAATTTTTGTTTTGCCCATTCTGCAAATTCAGTGCGCCGATCTGGGTCATCCTCGTTGAGATGCTGCAGTAGCTGGAGTTTGTAAGGGTGCCATTTGTGAGTAGCTAATATCGGCCGAAGGGATGTTCGACTAATGCCACTCTCCAGTGACATGCGGCGAGTGCTACACTGTGGGCTCTTGCTGAATGAAGCTAGGACAGCCACTGATGTTTCTTCATTAGAGACAGATTTCATGCGTCCACATTTTGGCAAATCCAACACTGAACCAGTTTCACGAAACTTAGCAAGCAGTTTGCTAACTGTAGCATGGGAGATGGGTGGTCTCGTAGGGTGTCTGCATTGAAATCTGCTGCAATGACCCGGTTACTGCGTTCACCAGACATCAACACAATTTCTATCCGCTCCTCACGTGTTAACCTCGGCGACATGTCAATGGCTGTAAACAAGGAGAAACTTGTAAATAACTCATGAAAGAATAAAGTTACATTAAAACCAAGCACACCATTGTTTTGCTTGTGAAATTCCCAATAAGTTTGATGTGTCACATGACACTCTTCCTATTGAAAAAACAAAAGTTGGATTCAAAATGGCCAACTTCAAAATGGCTGCCATGGTCACCACCCATCTTGAAAAGTTTCCCCCCTCACATATACTAATGTGCCACAAACAGGAAGTTAATATCACCAACCATTCCCATTTTATTAAGGTGTATCCATATAAATGGCCAACCCTGTACAACATCTTGATTAGTCAGTGTGCAATTTAACTTAGAAATACACCCATCATTTTCTGGAGTTTTTAAAACATACTTTTTTGACAAAAAACACTATTTTCAGGCCTTGCAGCATCAGCACGTGTGAAATTACAGGCTTATATACTGCTGTCAAATTCAGTTGTTAAACAAACACTCGTTTGGGCACAAAAAATTTAGTTGGCAGTCTTTGATGCATATGCCATTGTGAGATACACCCTTAATACATTTGGGTTATATTCAAAGATTTTAAATACCGCCATTTGGTGCACCAATATTGAATTTAGGCCTACACTGGTTCAGGCCGTGTGAGATACACACACTACATACAGGGGTTTGATTCAGGGATTTGAAATACAGCCATTTGAAATACAGCCATTTTGGGCAAAGAAATATTTACTTCAGGCCTACACTGGTTCAGACCGTGTGAGATACCCCCTCTACATACAGGGGTTTGAATCAGGCATTTGAAATACAGCCATTTTGGGCAAAGAAATATATAATTCAGGCCTACACTGGTTCAGACCGTGTGAGATACTCCCTCTACATACAGGGGTTTGATTCAGGGATTTGAAATACAGCCATTTGAAATACAGCCATTTTGGGCAAAGAAATATTTACTTCAGGCCTACACTGGTTCAGACCGTGTGAGATACCCCCTCTACGCCCCCTGAAGAAGCGAGGCGAAACGCGCGTCGGGCCAGGAGCCATCTCCTCATCCTTGTCTGGTTAGTATAGGCTGCTCCACTGTCTATTGTATTTTGTATTGCTTGTTGTAGGCAGGTCAGCAATTTGGCCTTGTTCACATTGTCTTGCTGACCTCTCTGCAATATTATTGCGACCTATCTATATAAAAAAAAAAAATTGTGACATGTGGTGGCATAATTGAGACTACGTGTCTTCTGTGTGGTTATTTATAGGTAATTATTACCATTTATCACAGCAGTATAGACAACACTGTGTCTCATTTAACCCTATGTATTATTTGACTTACCAGTCTAGGACTATTGGTGGCTCCGTGCACTTGTCACTTTATCCTCCTGCATTTTTTACCACTAATTGTACCGCTGTGTGTGTATTATCTATTATTTGTGTCTTTCTATTAATAAAGATTTATCAATTATATATGTGTGAGACTTTCTAGGTTTTCTATTTATCTACACACATATTCTTTTATATGCTAGCCTAACATCTTTGGTTGTGTATACAGCCATTTTGGGCAAATAAATATTTACTTCAGGCCTACACTGGTTCAGACTGTGTGAGATACCCCCTCTACATACAGGGGTTTGATTCAGGGATTTGAAATACAGCCATTTGAAATACAGACATTTTGGGCAAAGAAATATTTAATTTAGGCCTACACTGGTTCAGGCTCTGTGAGATACTCCCTCTACATACAGGGGTTTGATTCAGGGATTTGAAATACAGCCATTTTGGGCAAAGAAATATTTACTTCAGGCCTACACTGGTTCAGACCGTGTTAGATACCCCCTCTACATACAGGGGTTTGAATCAGGGATTTGAAATACAGCCATTTAAAAAACAGGCATTTAGGGCAAATAAATATTTACTTCAGGCCTACACTGGTTCAGGCCCTGTCAGATACTCCCTCTACATACAGGGGTTTGATTCAGGGATTTGAAATACAGCCATTTTGGGCAAAAAAATCTTTAATTAAGGCCTAGTCTGGTTTAGGCCGTGTGAGATACACCCTTTACATACTGTCGTTCTGATCTACTATTAATTAAACACCCATTTAGGGCAAGATCCTAAATTCAAAAATTTGAGGAAAGCGTCAAATAAGGGACGTGACCCAGGTCGTGGTGCTGATGGTGGAGCTCCTGTTGCAGGGAGAGGACGTGGTCGATCTGTGCCAGCTACAAGCACAAGTGAAACCCCTTCCTCAGGAGCGAGTAGGCGACAAAACCTGCAGCGGTATTTGGTAGGGCCTAATGCTGCTCCACGAATGGTGAGGCCTGAACAAGTACAGGCGATAGTAGATTGGGTTGCTGACATTGGATCTAGTTCCTTAACATTGTCTCCCACTCAGTCTCCGGCTGAAAGACCACAGTTGGCACCTGCAGCCGATGTCCATCAGTCTTTCACTTCACCCCCTTGCAAATCAGCCAAGCAGTCTGAGCCCCAAGTCATGCAGCAGTCTCTTCTGCTTTTTGATGACTCTGCTAGCAGGGTTTCCCAGGGCCATCCACCTAGCCCTGCCCCAGAAGTGGAAGAGATTGAGTGCACCGATGCCCAACCACTTTTCTTTCAAGTTGAGTACATGGAGGACCATCACAGCATGTCTCGGATAATGACGAAACACAGGTGCCAACTGCTGGGGCTTTCGAAAGTGTGCAGACCGACAAGGAAGTCAGGGGTGAAGACTGGGTGGAAGATGATGTGAAGGACAATGAGGTCCTTGATCTCACATGGAATCAAAGTCAAAGTAACCTATGTAGTTCGGAGGAAGAGGCGGTGGTCGCACATAGCCACCAGCACAGCAGAAGAGGGAGAAGGGTGCAAAAGCGGAGCGGCCATCCTCTAGACAGTATGCCTCCTACTGCCCACCGCAGCAAGGGACCAAACACACCAAAGCGAGCTCCAAGGAGTTCCCTGGCGTGGCAGTTCTTCAGACAATGTGCTGATGACAAGACACGAGTGGTTTGCACGCTGTGCAATCAGAGCCTGAAGCGAGGCATAAACGTTCTCAACCTGAGCACAACCTGCATGACCAGGCATTTAAGTGCAAAGCACGAGCTGCAGTGGAGTAGACAACTCAAAAACCAAGAAAGGTCTCTGGCTCCTCCTGCTTCTTCTTCTGCTGCAGTCGCGGCCTCTTCATCCACCTCTGGAGTGACAGTGCCACCTGCCACCCCGCAAACAGAGGATCTGCCAGCAACACCAACACCTGGGTCAAAAAGCATCTCCACAATGTCCCACGGAAGCGTTCAGCTCTCCATCTCCCAAACGCTGGAGAGGAAGAGGAAGTACCCCCCTACCCACCCGCGATCCCTAGCCCTGAATGCCAGCATTTCTAAATGACTTGCCTTTGAAATGCTGTCATTCCATCTGTGGAGACGGATAGTTTTAAAGGCCTTATGGCGATGGCTGTCCCACAGTACGTCGTGCCCAGCCGCCACAACTTTTCAAGGCGAGCAATCCCTTCCCTGCACAACCAAGTAGGGGACAAAATCAGGTGTGCACTGCGCAACACCATCTGTGGCAAGGTGCACCTGACTACGGATACGTGGACCAGTAAGCACGGTCAGGGCCATTATATCTCCATAACAGCACACTGGGTAAATGCAGTGGCGGCTGGGCCTAAAGCGGATAGCAGTTTGGCGCATGTCCTTCCACCACCGAGGATTGCAGGGCGCTTCAGTTTGCCTCCTGTTGCTTCCTCCTCCTACTCTGCTTCCTCATCCTCTACCAGCTCCTCATCCGATCAGCGTAACACCTTCACCACCAACTTCAGGAAAGCCAGGGGTAAACGACAGCAGGCAGTTTTAAAACGTATCTGTTTGGGGGACAAACCCCACACCGCGCAGAAGCTGTGGACAGGCCTTGAACAACAGACCGATGAGTGGTTTGTGTCAGCCTCAAGCCAGGCCTGGTGGTGTGCGATAATGGGCAAAATCTTGTAGCAGCTCTGGGACTATCCGGTTTGATGCACATCCCTTGCCTGGCGCATGTGCTGAATTTGGTGGTGCAGAGATTCCTTAAAACTTACCCCGATATGTCAGAGCTGCTGCATAAAGTGCGGGCCGTCTGTGCGCGCTTTCGGCGTTCTCACCCTGCTGCTGCTCGCCTGTCAGCGCTGCAGCGTAACTTCGGCCTTCCCGCTCACCGCCTCATATGCGACGTGAGTCACTCGGCGGAACAGCACCACTTCACCACCAATGACTGGGCCTCCATGCGAGACCTGTGTTCCTTGTTGCGCTGTTTCGAGTACTCCACCAACATGGCCAGTGCCGATAACGCCGTTCTCAACGTTACTATCCTACTATGTATCCTTGAAAAAACGCTCCTGGCAATGATGGAAGAGGATGTGGCACAGGAGGAGGAAGAGGGATCATTTCGTAGGGTTTCCGGCCAGTCATTCCCAAGTGGCTCTAAGGGTGGGTTCCTGCACCCACAAACCGAAGGTACACAATTGTCCAGCCAGGGCATAGTTCTGGAGGATGAGGAGGTGGAGGATGAGGAGGAGGAGGAACAATGTTCACTGCAGGGTGGCACCCAGACCAGCTCATGGCCATCACTGGTGCGTGGCTGGGGGGATACAGAGGACACAGACGATACACCTCCCACAGAGGACAGCTTTTCGTTGCCTCTGGGCAGCCTGGCATACATGAGCGAAAATATGCTGCAGTGTCTCCGCAACGACCGCCGAGTTGCCCACATTCTAACTTGTGCTGATTACTTGGTGGCCACGCTGCTGGATCCCCGTTACAAGGACAACGTACCGTCCTTAATTCCCTCAGTGGAGCGTGATCGTAAGATGCGCGAGTACAAGCGCACGCTGGTAGACGCGCTGCTGGGGGCATTCCCACCTGACAGCGGGGGCACAGTGTAAGCACAAGGCGAAGGCAGAGGACGAGAAAGAGGTCACCGCCAGCACCTCAGAAGGCAGGGTTAGCATGGCCAAAATGTGGAAAAGCTTCTGCGCGGTGTGGGGTTTGTCCCCCAACCAGCACCACCAGCTGATATGGAACATCTTAGAACGAGGCAGCATTTCACCAACATGGTGGAGCAGTATGTGTGCACACGCCTACACGTACTGAATGACGGGTCTGCCCCCTTCAACTCCTAGGTCTCCAAATTGGGCACATGGCTTGAGCTTGCCCTTTACGCCTTGGATGTGCTGGCCTGCCCTACAGCCAGTGTATTATCTGAACGTGTGTTTAGCATGGCAGGGGGCGTCATCACAGACAAGCGCAGCCGCCTGTCCACAGCCAATGTGGACAAGCTCACGTTCATTAAAATGAACCAGGCATGGATCCTTCAGGACTTGTTCGTATCTTGTGCAGAATAGACACGTATACCGGCACTAAGCAGCCATTGTTATACTGCAGCGCAATTGCTCATGTTTGTATTTTGGATATTTCACACTCTTTTGGAGTGTACCTTAATTTTAAAAAATTCAATTAAAACCAAAAACCTATGTTGGTTATCTCGTCCTCCTCCACCGCCGCTTTCACCTACTCCGCTATGTCCACCGCCTCCTCAAACTCCTACTCCATATGGAACTCCACCTCATAAATCAATTTTTTTTTTTTGTACATATTTTATTTTATATCATTTCACTACTTTGTCTTTTACATTTTCTGGTGAAATTCACCAATTTTTGGGTGTATAGTACCACTGCTATACCTAGTAGGCCGGTTAAAAAAAAAAATTGGCATTAACATTTTCTGGTGAAATTAACACATTTTTGGGTGTATAGTACCACTGCTATACCTAGTAGGCCGGTTAAAAAAATAAAATAAATTGTCATTAACATTTTCTGGAGAAATTAACCAATTTTTGGGTGTCTAGTACCACTGCTATACCTAGTAGGCCGGTTAAAAAAACTAATAAAAAATTGTCATTAACATTTTCGGGTGGAAATCACCAATTTTTGGGTGTAAAGTACCACTGCTATACCTAGTATGTCGGTAATAAAAAAAAAAATGTTATTAACATTTTCTGGTGAAATTAACCAATTTTTCCGAGTATAGTACCACTACTATACCTAGTAGGCCGTTTAAAAAAAAAATAATAATTGTCAGTTACATTTTCAGTTGAAATTCACCAATTTTTGGGTGTGAAGTACCACTGCTATACCTAGTAGACAGGTTAAACAATAAAACAATTTGTCTGTTACATTTTATGGTGACATTCACCAATTTTTGGGTGATGTACCACTGCCATACCTAGTAGGCCGTTTAAAAGAAAAAAAAAATCGTCAGTTACATTTTTGGGTGAAATTAACCAATTTTTGGGTGTATAGTACCACTGCTATACCTAGTAGGCCGGTTAGCAAAAAATAAATAAATTGAGAGTTACAGTTTATGGTGAAATTCAGCAATTTTTTGTTGTGAAGTACCACTACTATACCTAGTAAACCGGTAAAAAAAAAAATTGGCAGTTACATTTTCTGGTGAAATTCAGCAATTTTTTGGTGTGATGTGCCACTGCTATATCTATTAGACCGGTAAAAAAAATTATAACATTTGTCAGTTACATTTTACCCCTCCTCTACCTAGTTGACAGCTTAATAAATTTCAATAATTTTTATTTTACATTTTCGGGTGACAATAAACAATTGTTTTCTGTCATAGACCCCTGCTCTACCAAGTAGACAGGTTAATTAATTTCTGTAATTTTTCTGTTACATTCTTGGGTTGACATTATACAATTTTAGACGCGAATAAACCCCTGCTCTGCATAGGTGACAGAGAATAAAATTTCTGAAATGCTTCTTTATTTGATGCGCGCCACCTACTTTGATTCAATTCTTAAACTTAAACAAGTTGTACCACATTTAAGCTTCAATACTTTGTTCCACATTTCCGCTATACTCTTTTGGCCAACATTTGCGCCTCAATAGCTTTTCCCACAATTCCGCTTGACTCTTTAGGCCCACATTTGGGCTTCTGTAATTTGTCCCACATTTGCGCCTCTATAGCTTTTCCCACATTTCTTCTCGATCCCAATATTTTTTTATTTTTTTATCTCCCTTAAATTTGTTCTCTTTTTCTTACACTCCCTCTCCGGCCTGGAACCCTGATTCCCCGCCACCCATAATCACCATGGTAGGCGCATAAAAGAACAAGGAAAGTCAATAGAGCAGATATCATATTGGATCGTGAACATCACGGGGACGTGCGACATGGTGGGGCAGTAAGTGTGCACACGCCTACACAAACTAACTGACAGGGGTCAGCCCCTGCAACTTCTGGGTCTCCAAATTGGGCACATGGCCTGAGCTTGCCCTTTACGCCTTGGAGGTGCTGGCCTGCCCTGCAGCCAGTGTATTGTCTGAACGTGTGTTTAGCACGACTGGAGGGGGTTATCACAGTTTATATTTCCCAATGTTCTGGGGTGTACCCTAATTTAAAAAAATATTAATACATTTTAAAACAAAAAGCAGTGTAGGCTACCTCCTCCACCGCCACTTCCACCTACACCGCCACATCCACCGCCTCTTCAACCTCCTACTCCATATGGACCTGTTCCTCCTAGATCAAGATTATTATTATTTTTTTTTACGTATTTTGTTATTTAAAGTAATTTCCCTATCCACATTTGTTTGCAGAGCCCTTGCCATGCTTTTAACCACATTTTGACGACATTTTCAGCTCTCTAGCCCTTTCCATGACATTTTTACAGCCATTTTAGTTTCAAAAGTTCGGCTCCCTATTGACTTCAATTGGGTTCGGGGTGAAGTTCGGGTGAAGTTCGGGTCCCGAACTCGAACTTTTTTCCGAAGTTCGGCCGAACCCGAACATCTAGGTGTCCGCTCAACTCTAATTAAGAGCTATGCCTCAATATTTTTCTCTATATAGTGTAGGCAAGCTGTGTACTCCAATAGTCATTTTGACATTGTACAATTTTTTTTTTAGATACAATAAAGCAAACATGCACATAGCTGAACATACTTGTTTTTGTTTCGCAAAATGGCTAATCCCTAATTATGACATCAACAACCGCATAAAATACCAGCCGCACAAATCCTACAAGAAAATTTAGACTAGCACATTCATGGTCACAGTTGCATATCCGTAAAGCTAGCATACAGAGAACTAATAAAAGCATGGCTGCACAACATTTCACATGCAAACAATAGAACTGAGAAATGGGGATCATTCTAAATTAAAGTGGTATTATACCTACTATCAATGAAAAAATAAAAGCTCTTTGCGCATATTTTTGATCAAACGTGTGTCGGGCCCATCTACCAGGCGTTAAGGTGTCTTCCGCAGATGGGTCCCTACTCTCTAACACTAACAGAACTGCCTTTTTTGGACTTACCTAAGCCTACAATGCTTAGGGCAGTGTAGAAACCAGCTACATTTATGCCCCTTTCACATGGGCGAGTTTTCCGCGCGGATGCGATGCGTGAGGTGAACGCATTGCACCCGCACTGAATACCGACCCATTCATTTCTATGGGGCTGTTCAGATGAGCGGTGATTTTCACGCATCACTTATGCGATGCGTGAAAATCGCAGCATTCTCTATATTCAGCGTTTTTCACGCAACGCAGGCCCCATAGAAATGAATGGGTTTGCGTGAAAATCGAAGCATCCGCAAGCAAGTGCGGATGCCGTGCGATTTTCACACACGGTTGCTAGGAGACGATCGGGATGGAGACCCGATCATTATTATTTTCCCTTATAACATGATTATAAGGGAAAATAATAACATTCTGAATACAGAATGCAAAGTAAAATAAGGCTGGAGGGGTTAAAAAAAATAAATAAAAAATTTAACTCACCTTAATCCACTTGATCGCGTAGCCCAGCATCTCCTTGTGTCTCCTTTGTTGAATAGGACCTGTGGTGAGCAGTAAATACAGTTACAGGACCTTTGATGACGTCACTCCGGTCATCACATGGTACGTCACATGATCTTTTACCATGGTGATGGATCATGTGATGACCGGAGTGACGTCATCAAAGGTCCTGGAATGAATGCCCACCACAGGTCCCGTTCAGCACAGAAGGAGACAGACGAGATGCCGGCAGCGCAAGCAAGTGGATTAAGGTGAGTTAAATTTTATTTATTTTTTTTTAACCCCTCCAGTGCTGTTTTACTATGCATTCTGTATTCAGAATGCTATTATTTTCCCTTATAACCATGTTATAAGGGAAAATAATACAATCTACAGTACACCGATCCCAAGCCGGAACTTCTGTGAAGAAGTTCGGGTTTGGGTACCAAACATGCGCGATTTTTCTCACGCGAGTGCAAACCGCATTACAATGTTTTGCACTCGCGCGGAAAAATCGCGGGTGTTCCCGCAACGCACCTGCAAATTTTCCCGCAACGCCCGTGTGCACCCAGCCTAAAAGAGGCCGCTACCCTCAATATATACTACAAGGAAATTTAGACTAGCACATTCATGGTCACAGGTGCATATCCATAAAGCTAGCATTCAGAGAACTCATAAAAGCATGGCTGCACAACATTTCACATGCAAACAATAGAACTGAGAAATGGGGATCATTCTAAATTAAAGTGGTATTATACCTACTATCAATGAGAAAATAGAAGCTTCAGTTCTATTGTTTGCATGTGAAATGCTGTGCAGCATTTTATTAGCCGCACAAATCCGACACTGTAATTGTTTTAGAGTGTTTCAATTTCAAACTTTGAAAACAAATGCAAGTGTTTTCCTGACCCTACTTTTAAATGCCACCATTAAACATATGCTAATTGCGATTGCAAGTGGCTGAGGAATACGGCTCCATTGTTCTAAAAATGAGGGTAATTATTTGCAAGTGTTACGTTGTTCCTTAATAATAACAATTAAAACTAATTTGTGAATAAACTGGGAAGCACCTGGCAGAACAGGTTTTCCACTGTCTAATTAAATCACACGGAAGTGTAAATTAATATCTGAGTGCACCGATCACTATATTTCTTTATTAAATCTGATGGAACAAATTAACCATTTCCTACAGACAGATCTTAATAAGGATACTAATAACTGTCCTGGGAGAATGAAATGTAACATTTAAAAGATAAATGCGAGAAATTAAAGTGGAATTATTCATATGAATTCTTTCCATTCGTGGTAATTTTTAGACAAAAGCAAAAGCAGAGTGCAGATGCATTAGATAGTTCAGGCTTTCAAGTGAAGGTCTATCAATGAATACCATAATTTATTTATTTTTTTTGTAATCTAAACAGATCCAAAAGTCTTAGTTGATTAATTAATATATCTTTATAATGGTTGGATCTTTATTCTGATGTAGAGCTCAAAATCTCTTGTACAGACAGAGAGTTGAAAGTTCAAATTATGGGTGCCTTCAGCCGCCACTAGGGGGAGCTTAAGTGCTTACTGCATTCTGTTTGTATACCTCTCCCCCTAGTGGTGGCTGCAACCTACAGATGTGTCAAGCCTTACATTCTGAAAGGTCAGAAACTCCAATTTCCCAAGAAACATTGTCACATAGACACATATAGCATAAACAACATCTGACAAAGTACGGCTTTTCTTTTTCAAAGCTCATATCATTATTCTCCAGATAAAGTATCTCAGGGCAATAGGAAAGTTAAAAGTGTTGTGGCAAGCTACTGGCAGCAGACATACACAACCTGCTGATCCATTCATACAGCATCACTGGACCATGAACTGGGGGGGTTCGACTTCTGGGACCCACAAAAATCACATGAAGTGAGTGCTGCACATGTGCAACCTGATGCTCAGGGATGAACTGGCTATAAAACCCCTTAGGGAAATTTCCTGGTTGGCCGATGCATAGGTACATAAAGATCTTATGCTCTCAGCATTAATTAATATAGGAGTATCAGTCACATAACATCTGGCCAGTGGCAGCAGGTGCCCTCCTGAATTCAACTGTATTGCCTTCTTCAGGATAATGATACAATGATACAGTTTCATACTGTGGCACAGGCAGTAGTATTTTGTGCTTCCCTTTGGTATTTGTTTTTTCAGATGCAGTATGTTGTGCTGCATTGTGGTAATTGGTTCTGTTGGGGCGGTATTTTCTTCTGCACTACAGTATTGCTGGCCTACATGAGTTGTCCTTACCTACATGTGTTGGCCCTGCCTTCTTGTGTTGCTGCACCTTTTGTCAGTTTGAACCCACCTACATGGGGTGACTCTTTTTATTTATTTTTTCCACGGCCACTTTAAAGTGTGACTGTCATGATTGTCCTTTTTTTGTAAAGGTTGGTCTAATCTGCATTTTGTGGGATGTTAGAAGATGACGGCAGTAATGGTGAACTTCATAGAAGACCCTAAAAGGATCCCAATGTTTTGGATGCTATGGGGCCCCTCTTATGTCTAGAGAGCATAGCCAGCTTTAGAAGGTATGACAAGAATATTGAAGGGTGGGGATTGCATCTAAAAAAAACTAAAAAAAACTCAAGGGTTTCTATACACACCATATGTACTTTTATTGAATTTCCATCTCCACTTTTGGAGAAGGCGTGGGGTTGGAGCATCATTTAATTTCTCCCTCAGGAGAAGGGGCTTTTTAATGAACAAACAGATATTTGCTAAGCCTTCAATGGAAAACTCTGCGGGGAAAGTGACTTGCGCCAAAAGAGCATCACATTTTGGTGCATACTTGATTGAAAAATCTGGTCTTCTAATTTTTCATAAAAGCAGATGGGTCTTAGCAGGAGGAACAGGTCTACCCATGGCCCAAAAGATTTACTACAATGTATGCCAGGAATTGCTATTCTGGTGCAATTTTCCCACTTACTCCAGCTGCCCTTCTAGTTATTCCTGACATATGAAATGCCAGTCTCAATAAATTCTCCCCTTTAAGTCCCAACATCCTAAAATAATAAAAATGAAGAAATAAAGATTTGATAACCTGCAGATGGGATGGGAAGCTCTACTGATAATGTCACCGTTAAGAATCTACAGCAGCTTTTTTTATTTTTTTTTGTTAATATCAAAGATCATAAAGTCGTCATATCAATATTAACAAATCTATTTTAAAAGGGGAGAGAGTGGCAGGTCAAGTGTAGGTCAATATTGTATTAGTTGAAGAATGGCCCAATTATTCTAATGTGCTCTCAGTGAAACAGTATTTTTCACATTTCCGGCACTGGGTTAGTAAACGAGAAACATGTACTTGAAATGTCATCAAACCTTATGACACCCGAAATGCAAAAATAAATCATTTTACCTGGAAAGGGAGAATCTGGATGCTGTTTTATACTTTTTTTTTCCATTTAAGAAGAATATTTTGAATGAAAGATGAGACTCATACACAATGCTAAGTGCCTCTTTAAGTGCAATACTTTCCCCGGGGCTTCCTGACATTATTTTAAATTGATGGAACTAAATTTTAGATTCAGTCGTTTTTAAGAGGCAAGGGTATTAGTAAAGAATTTATAGATAATATGCTTGCATATATTACAGATGCCAAAGACTAGGAGCCAGCAGTCCACTGGAGAAAGAGATGCATCGCTTATTAATAGAGCTGTGCTGAATTGGAGCTCTCCATTGAATTAGGCGACACAAGCAGCAGAGCTCGATTGTGATATCACAATTACTTACAGTGTTTCCTATTGCATATATATTGCTAGTATAGTCCACGGTGCTGCACATAAAGTGTCATCATTCATGTATGTCCCTGTTCTCAATGGGGCTCACACACGTACCTCAGACTTGCATACACTAAAGACAGTTTCATAGTAAACCGATTAACAAATATAATTCTCGACAATGTAATACATGTTGATTTACACAGGACTCCAGGTATTGGACGTCCACTTTATACAGTACCAATCAGAGATGAGAAAATTGATTTGTAAGGATTGATTCATCTCATCAAGCAGAGGATGCTCTCCTTGCTGCTTGTTTGACAGTGCCTGGCTTGCCGGCTGGCTTTGACAATTCAGCGTCTGTACCACTACATAACTGTCTTACACATGTTCTCTGGCAGTATTCTATTCCATGGTGGAGTGTTGCAGAAGCTTGAGGACCCTAGTAAAGGTCATGCGACTTCACTCTTAAGGTCCGTCGCAGCTCAGATGCATGCTAATGAAATCCCCTGATGTTTGATTGATAGGGTCGGACTCGGCTGGGCCTGACAATCTCGCACCTGCAGCGCAATCTGCTATACACTTGCCTTAGATATGTTCTATGGCAGTATTCTATTCCATGGTGGAGTGTTGCAGAAGCTTGAGGACCCTAGTAAAGGTCATGTGACTTCACTCTTAAGGTCTGTGGCAGCTCAGATGCACGCTAATGAAATCCCCTGATGTTTGATTGATAGGGTCGGTCTCGGCTGGGCCTGACAATCTCGCACCTGCAGCGCAAGCCGCTATACACTTGCCTTAGATATGTTCTATGGCAGTGTTCTATTTCATGGAGGATTGTTGCAGAGGCTCGAGGACCTTAGTAGAGGTCAAGTAGCTTCATAGTTTAAAGGAGTTATCTAGTAATGGATAATGATGACCTATCCTCTGGATAGGTCATTATTATCACATTGGCGGGGTTCCTAATCCTGGCACCCTTTCCTATCAGCTGATACAGCTGCTGACTGGACCTCTGGTAAGTTCAACTGGCACCGGCAGCTCTCCAAGTACAGTGCCGTACATAGTATAATGGCTGTGGTTAGTATTGCAGCTGAACTGCAACTAGGCCATGTGATTGATGTACGGTAATGTCATATGACCTAGGAAGAGGCTGCTTTTTGAGTGCCGGCCTCTTCTAACAGCTGATTAGCAGGATTCCTAGATGTCATACCCAGGCCAATCTGATATTGATGACCTATCCAGATGCATTAAAATGAGACAATGCTGTTAAAACTTCAAAGTAAGTAGGCAGGTAGGACAGCCATGAGTCCCACCAAAACCAACCACCTCTATTTATCATATTTTTATGAATTGCCATGGACTTATACTAGTGAACCACCAGTAATGTTGCTATATCCTCTATAAAAATGAAATAATCATTGGGTTTAGGCCAGGGATCAGCAACCTTCACCACTCCAGCTGCTGTGAAAATACATAGAAGTGAATGGAGCACTCTGGGAGTTTTAGTTTCAGAACATCCGGAGTGCCGGAGGTTGCTGATCCCGAGTTTAGGCTGATAGATTGATTGCTGCCTAAACCAATTACATTACTGTGCAAACAGCATCATATAACAATATAGCACATTGGCACCAACGTATTATAGTGCCTCTGTAGTCTTAATTTGTAGGAGAGTTGAAACCCCCCCCCCCCAACACCCCTCGGGGCTCATCTGCCGTTGCAACCTCTGTTGCCAGCCACTAACTTCCAGGGATATTTACGGTGCAGAGCAGTAAGAAAAAGAACTGGTGCTTCAAAAGTTGTGTTTTGCTGTCGACATTTCTCTGCACAGCATGGGAAGGGAACCATTACAAGATGTGTGGATGGCACCTGTGATTCCTCAGAAATATTGCTTTGTGAAGTGGTGTAGTAATGCCAGGTAATGGAGCCATAGAAAATCTAGAGGGTAGATGCTGTGCTATAGATCACTTCAAAAAAGTCTCTCCTGGCTGTGTACCAGACTTACTTTTAGTGCAATGCAAGCTCAGAAATCTCCAGTGTCTTTCATGTGACAGACAGATAGGACGTGATTTCTCTCTTTCACTCCCTTGCCATTTACAGAATGACACATAGGTGGCATTGAATGCAGTGCAGTGTGTACAGTAGTGCTGTTCTGCAAAATCAATTCATATTAGGAGTACTCCAATATCATTATATAAACCCTATTCCTTGTCTGATAAAAACTGCACTTTTGACATTGCCTCCCATACTCATGCTGTAATTAAATGGAAGTTTCCATATTGTCCTTATCACTGGGAAATGGGGCTTTGGGCAACTAAGCAAGTAGTTAGCGCTTTTAGATGGTTTTCCATGTTTCAGACCAAATAATATTTTTTGTGCCAGCCATATAGTGCCACGATAATGCTGATATTTACAGCCAGCCTAATGCTACCATATAAAATGCATTCAGAAAGTCTTCACACCCTTTCACTTTTTTCACATTTTGTTATGTAATTATGCTGCTAAAATAAAATAAAGCACTCAGTACTACATAATGAAAAAATGAAAAGAATTTTAGAAATTGTTGCAAGTTTATCAAAAAGGAAAAAACTAAAACTTTGCATGGACAGAAGTATTCAAACCCTTTGCTATGACACTTGAAATTTAGCTCTGAGGGAGTCTCATTTCTCTGGATCATCTTTGAGATGTTTCTACACCTTTATTGGGGTCACTTTTGGTAAATTCAGTTGATTTGACATTATTTGGAAAGACACAGCCCTGTCTATATAAAGTCTCAAAGCTGGCAATGCATATCAGAGCAAAAAACAAGCCACTGGGAGGTAAGAATTAAAGCTCAGTGACAGGATTGTGTAGAGGCACAAATCTGGAGAAGGGTACAAAACTATTTCTGCTGCACTGAAAATTCCCAAGAGCACAGTGACCTCCATCATTGTTAAATCTCAGAAGTTTGGAACAACCAAGACTCTTCCAAGATGTGGCTGCCCAATCAAAAGTCAGGAGAGAAGGGCCTTGGTAAGAGAGGTGATCAAGAACCCAATGGTTACTGTGGCTGAGCTCCAAAGACCCTGTGTGCAGATAGTAGGACCTTCCAGAAGGTCAACCATCATTGCAGCACTCCAACAATCTGGACTTTATGACAGAGTAGCCAGAAAGAAGTTTCTCCTTAATAAAAGACCACTTAAAGCTTACAAAAAAGTACATGAAGGAACCATAAGAAACATAATTCTCTGGTTTGATGAAACCAAGATTGAACTTTTTGGCCTCAATTGTAAGTGTCATGTCTGGAGGAAACCAGGCACTGCTCATCACCTGTCCAATACCATCCCTAAAATTCACTTTTCTCATAATGGGATGTTTTCACTTTCTCATAATGGGATATTCAGTGCAGAATTAGGGAGGGATTTTTTTTTTTTTTTTTAGCAAAAGGCTGCAACATACCAAAATGTGAAAAAAAAATCTATTTTTTTCTGAAATATTTCTTTAAAAAGACTTGGGAATGATATATATTTTAATACACAGTAATGCTACAAATATGTTCCCAATTAATACCACTGTAATAGGCCGGTTTAATATACTTCTAGGGTTTTCAGACTGCCTTTAAAAGAGAGGCACTGGGCATGTGACCTAACCTGTACCCCACCTCCAGTGTTAGCATGACAAGATGAACAAGCAAGTGTATTATTTAATATATTTTTTTAATTATCCACAAATCACAGAAGATGCTGAAAGTGGTCTCCGTTCAGGTCTCTGCATCTTTAGGCAGGTCGGATAATGTTGGCTTGTGATGCTGCGGATGGTGTTTGTGATGTTCTTCTTGAGTTCATCCAGGGTATGTGGATTGTTAGCAGACATTTTAAGTTTCACATTTCGCCACAGATAAAAATTGCATGTGGACAAGTCTGGGGGACGTAGTGGCCATAACCCCTTGCTCACAGTTTGCTTCTCCGTAAACAGTTCATTAACCCAAGCCAGTGAGTTCCTTGAGGTGCGGCATGTTGCCCCATCGTGTTGGAAAAGGGAGGACATTTTTTCTTCTGATGTTAGTTGGTTGTAAAACTGTTCAAAGGTGTCCAGGTACAGTAAATTGTGGTATTTACAGTTGATTTGAAAAAAATTGGGCCCACTATTCATGTTCCTGACACTGTGCACCAAATGCCAATGCCAATTCTAGTCCTGAAGTGGTGTTTCGTGAGTCAAATTGGGTTTCTCAGTGGACCAGTACCTCATACTATGGGAATTTACGCGACCTGATAAATGAAACCAAGCTTCGTCTGTCAGCAATCATAGTCATCAAGCAGTAATTTCAGCGTATAGCTTTGTCAGACTCTCTCAGTTCCTGCACACATTATTCGGTATGGTTTCAGGTTCAGAGATTTCAGCACTCGCTGACGCTGACACGTCGTTCGGAACTTCGTAATACATCAACTTGCTGAGACAGTCTTCAAGTTGATTTTTGGGGGCTTTACTTGCAATCTGCTGCTGAATTTCATGCACAACTACAGCCATCCTGATTGATGGAGGCCTCGGTTTCTTCAAGTTTGGAACAGAGCCAGTTTGATGTCATTTCCGAACCAGACTCTGATTACAATGTTTAGCTGGTGGTTTTGTTCCTGGGTACTTGTCGGCAAAGGTCTCTTGATTTTCCTTAATCGATCGATTTGCAGATAGCCTTCCACAATCACTATTCGCTGTTCCAGGGAGAACACCATCTTTCTGACACAATAGGCCACATTTATCAAACTGAATAATAAACAAACAGTCTTAGTTGCCCATAGAAACCAATCAGAGTTCAGCTTTTAGTTCCTACAGGGCTCTGAAAAAAATGAAAGTTCTGATTGGTTGCTACAACTAGAAATACCAGTGACATATATCAATTTATGTTACCACTCCATTGCAGGTGTAACAAAGGTCAAGGTGACAAAGCACATCAGAATGAAGACGCAGTGTGATGCAGCAGTCCCAGCACCTTTATCTGAAAAAATGAAAGACAGAAAATTGACTTGCATTGTAATTCAGGACGGATCCGTTTGGCTCCGCACGGCCAGGCGGACACCAAAATGACTGTTTTTTCATGTCCGTGGATCCTCCAAAAATCAAGGAAGACCTACGGACGAAAAAACGGTCACGGATCACGGACCAACGGAACCCCGTTTTGCGGACCGTGAAAAAATACGGTCGTGTGCTAGTCAGCTGACCTCATACTTTGGGCACATAACATTGCTGGACCCTAGACTTGACCAACTGGGAGTATCTTAGCTATTTGCTTATTTAAATCCAGGTGGTGACCTTTTTTTTTGCCGAGCAGTGTATTTCGGTGGGAAAACAAATTTTCACCTCCTCCATTAACTTTCTCATCTCTTCATTCTCATCCTCAACACACACACTGACTTGACATACCCCCCAGCTATATATACAGTTGCAAAAAAAAGTATGTGAACCCTTTGGAATAATATGGATTTCTGAACAAATTGGTCATAAAATGTTATCTGATCTTCATCTAAGTCACAACAATAGACACTCACAGTCTGCTTAAACTACAAACCAGATTCCAAAAAAGTTGGGACACTATACAAATCGTGAATAAAAACTGAATGCAATGATGTGGAGGTGCCAACCTCTAATATTTTATTCAGAATAGAACATAAATCACGGAACAAAAGTTTAAACTGAGAAAATGTACCCTTTTAAGGGAAAAATATGTTAAATCAGAATTTCATGGTGTCAACAAATCCCCAAAAAGTTGGGACAAGGCCATTTTCACCACTGTGTGGCATCTCCCCTTCTTCTTACAACACTCAACAGACGTCTGGGGACCGAGGAGACCAGTTTCTCAAGTTTAGAAATAGGAATGCTCTCCAATTCTTGTCTAATACAGGCCTCTAACTGTTCAATCGTCTTGGGCCTTCTTTGTTGCACCTTCCTCTTTATGATGCGCCAAATGTTCTCTATAGGTGAAAGATCTGGACTGCAGACTGGCCATTTCAGTACCCGGATCCTTCTTCTACGCAGCCATGATGTTGTGATTGATGCAGAATGTGGTCTGGCATTATCTTGTTGAAAAATGCAGGGTCTTCCCTGAAAGAGATGACGTCTGGATGGGAGCATATGTTGTTCTAGAACCTGAATATATTTTTCTGCATTGATGGTGCCTTTCCAGACATGCAAGCTGCCCATGCCACACGCACTCATGCAACCCCATACCATCAGAGATGCAGGCTTCTGAACTGAGCGTTGATAACAACTTGGGTTGTCCTTGTCCTCTTTGGTCCGGATGACATGGCGTCCCAGATTTCCAAAAAGAACTTCGAATCATGACTCGTCTGACCACAGAACAGTCTTCCATTTTGCCACACTCCATTTTAAATGATCCCTGGCCCAGTGAAAACGCCTGAGCTTGTGGATCTTGCTTAGAAATGGCTTCTTCTTTGCACTGTAGAGTTTCAGCTGGCAACGGCGGATGGCACGGTGGATTGTGTTCACTGACAATGGTTTCTGGAAGTATTCCTGAGCCCATTCTGTGATTTCCTTTACAGTAGCATTCCTGTTTGTGGTGCAGTGTCGTTTAAGGGCCCGGAGATCACGGGCATCCAGTTTGTTTTATGTCCTTGACCCTTACGCACAGAGATTGTTCCAGATTCTCTGAATCTTCGGATGATGTTATGCACAGTTGATGATGATAGATGCAAAGTCTTTGCAATTTTTCGCTGGGTAACACCTTACTGATATTGCTCCACTATCTTTCTGCGCAACATTGTGGGAATTGGTGATCCTCTACCCATCTTGGCTTCTGAGAGACACTGCCACTCTGAGAAGCTCTTTTTATACCCAATCATGTTGCCAATTGACCTAATTAGTGTTAATTGGTCTTCCAGCTCTTCGTTATGCTCAAATTTACTTTTTCCAGCCTCTTATTGCTACTTGTCCCAACTTTTTGGGGATTTGTTGACACCGTGAAAATTGGAATCAACGTATTTTTCCTTTAAAATGATACATTTACTCGGATTAAACGTTTGATCTGTCATCTACGTTCTATTACAAATAAAATATTGACATTTGCCATCTCCACATCATTGCATTCAGTTTTTATTCACAATTTGTTTAGTGTCCCAACTTTTTTGGAATCCGGTTTGTAATAAAACACAAAGAATTAAATGTTACCATGTTTTTATTAAACACACCATGTAAAAATTCACAGTGCAGGTGGAAAAAGTATGTGAACCCTTGGATTTAATAACTGGTTGAATCTCCTTTGGCAGCAATAACTTCAACCAAACGTTTCCTGTAGTTGCAGATCAGACGTGCACAACGGTCAGGAGTAATTCTTGACCATTCCTCTTTACAAAACTGTTTCAGCTCAGCAATTTTCTTGGGATGTCTGGTGTGAATCGCTTTCTTGAGGTCATGCCACAGCATCTCAATCGGGTTCAGGTCAGGACTCTGACTGGGCCACTCCAGAAGGCGTATTTTCTTCTGTTTAAGCCATTCTGTTGTTGATTTACTTCTATGTTTTGGGTCGTTGTCCTGTTGCAACACCCATCTTGTGCTGGACAGATGGCCTTAAGTTCTCCTGCAAAATGTCTTAATAAACTTGGGAATTCATTTTTCCTTCGATGATAGCAATCCGCCCAGGCCCTGAGGCAGCAAAGCAGCCCCAAACCATGATGCCCCCACCACCATACTTCACAGTTGGGATGAGGTTTTGATGTTGGTGTGCTGTGCCTCTTTTGCTCCACACATAGTGTTGTGTGTTTCTTTTAAACAACTCAACTTTGGTTTCATCTGTCCACAGAATATTTTGCCAGTACTGCCGTGGAACATCCAGGTGCTCTTGTGCAAACTTTAAACGTGCAGCAATGTTTTTTTTGGACAGCAGTGGCTTACTCTGTGGTATCCTGAAAATGAAATCCATTCTTGTTTAGCCCATTCTTGTTTAATCCATACCCATGAAATCCATTCTTGTTTAGTGTTTTACGTATCGTAGATTCGCTAACAGGGATGTTAGCATATGCCAGAGACTTTTGTAAGTCTTTAGCTGACACTCTAGGATTCTTCTTCGCCTCATTGAGCAGTCTGCGCTGTGCTCTTGCAGTCATCTTTACAGGACGGCCACTCCTAGGGAGAGCAGCAGCAGTGCTTAACTTTCTCCATCAATAGACAATTTGTCTTACCGTTGACTGATGAACAGCAAGGCTTTTGGAGATACTTTTATAACCCTTTCCAGCTTTATGCAAGTCAACAATTCTTCATAATAGGTCTTCTGAGAGCTCTTTTGTGCGAGGCACATCAGGCAATGCTTCTTGTGAAAAGCAAACCCAGAACTGGTGTGTGTTTTTTTTATAGGGCAGCTGTAACCAACACCTCCAATCTCATCTCATTGATTGGACTCCAGTTGGCTGACACCTCACTCCAATTAGCTCTTGGAGATGTCATTAGTCTAGGGGTTCACATACTTTTTCCACCTGCACTGTGAATGTTTACATGGTGTGTTCAATAAAAACATGGTAACATTTAATTCTTTGTGTGTTATTAGTTTAAGCAGACTGTGATTGTCTATTGTTGTGACTTAGATGAAGATCAGACCACATTTTATGAACAATTTGTGCAGAAATTCATATCATTCCAAAGGGTTCACATACTTTTTCTTGCAACTGTATAAGTGGTGCTAGCACCACCTAGGGGCGAATAAAGGCAAATGACACTGCCAGCCTGGTAAAGGGAATTACAGCATGATACCACAATACATTTGAAATTACATTTAGCAACATTTTAAAGAGCCCACATACAGCACATAGTGGGACACTGCATCAAAATGAATCAGGTCTGATGCATCAGACTAGATCATCCATGGTGCCACACCAACAATTTGACAAAAGAGACTGGTTTCTTCTGGCTACCTGCCTCAGCTACTATTCTGATGCTGTTAACTGCCTGATGCCACACATCTGATGCCAAGTGCTCCTTCTTTCACCCACCATCTTCAGCGGGTACTGCCACCAACCTCCACAATATGTCACCTTGCTACTCTGTGGCCTCCTGATGCTGCCGCTACCTCCAGACTCTGTCATTGTGCTGCTCTGTGGTCTCCTCATGCTGCTGCCACCTGCAGACTATGTCATTGTGCTACTCTGTGGCCTACTCCTGATGCTGCTGCCACCTCCAGAGTCTCTCATTGTGCCGCTCTGTAGTCTCCTCATGCTGCTGCCACCTCCAGACTCTGTCATTGTGACACTCTGTGGCCTACTCATGCTGCTGCCACCTCTACACTCTATCATTATGCCACTCTGTGGCCTCCTCCTGATGCTGCTGCCACCTCCACACTCTGTCATTGTGCCACTCTGTGGACACCTCATGCTACTGCCATCTCCACACTATGTCACCTTGCCACTCTGTGGTCTCCTCATGCTTCTGCCATCTCTACACTATGTCACCTTGCCACTCTGTGGTCTCCGGATGCTGCCGCCACTTCCAAACTATGTCACCTTGCCACTCGGAGGCCTTCTCATACTGCTGCCATCTTCAGACACTGTCATTGTGCCACTCGGTAGCCTCCTCATACTGCTGCCACCTCCAGACTCTGTCATTGTGCCACTCGGTGGCCTCCTGATACTGCTGCCAACTCCAGACTCTGCCATTGAGCCTCTCGGTGGCCTCCTCAAACTACTGCCAACTCCAGACTATGTCGATGTGCCACTTGGTGGCTTGCTCCTGATGCCGCCACCTACAGACTCGGTCATTGTGCCACTCGGTGGCCTCCTCATGCTGCTGCCAAATCCAGACTGTGTCATTGTGCCAATCTGTGGTCTCCTCATGCTGCTTTCACCTCACCACTATGTCATAGGTCCACTCTGTGGACTTCTCATGCTGTTCCAACCCTCCTCACTCCACTCCACTATTTTGGCTTTCGCCTGGCTGACATCATCATTTCTTTGACCTTTTTTCTGATCTGTCAGAAGGAAGGAAAAAGACGCACAACGGATCCTGTCTGTGTAGCAGCTGTAAGGCCTGTATGGTCCTATCAGAATTGGCTTATGATTTGGTAGCCAAAAGCAGGAGTGGGTACAAAACACAGAAGACATGCAAATATTCCATTCACGCGGCATCTCTGTTTTAGATCCACTCCTGTTTTGTTTTGGCATTAGCAATACTGATGGATTATTGAGCAAATGCTGACCAAGTGAAGATGTATGCTCCACAGACAGGATCCATTTTTTGTGGGTTATTATTCTGACGGATCAGAGGAAGGGCTAATTAATCAGTGACGTCAGCAAGAAATTACTACTGACACCATCTCCACTCTGTCAGGGGGGCTCAACTTGTAAACGTGTTTAATCAGCTGATGACGGTGTAAAAGGAGTGTGCTTCTTTTTGGAGTTAACATCGACCTGTAAGGCTGAGTTCATACTTCAGTTATTTGGTCAGTTTTGGCCCCGTAACTGCCCAAATAAGTGAAGTGTGCAGTGATTCTAAGAGTGACGCATGTCATCTGCATGTCATACGGATTCACAGTATTATTTTACTACCAAAGCAGACTTTCTATGCATGTTACTGCAAGGCACAGTGTTCTCCACCACTATAAAGGCTCTCTGCAGCCAGGAAATAGGCTTTTTTTTAAGTATTTCGCCGCAAATATATTCAGATCAAATCTAATTTTTCCAGAAAAAATTAGGTTAACCGGCAAGTCGAATTTTTAAAAAATTCTCTAATATCTACCCAGGCCAATTGTATGGATTATACTTACCTGCTCCCCGGCATCCGTGTCGCTCCTGATCCCTGCAATGCCGCCGCTTCTCCCTGTTGCTTGGATCAAAACATCTAACGATAGGGGAAGCAACCAATAGCAGGATGCGATGGTGACCAGCCTGAAGGGGGCTCATCCACATTGCAGCCTGCTATTGGCTGCTTCCCTCCATCACCAGATGTTTTGATTTGAGCGTTGGGGAGATGCAGCGGCTGTGCAGGGATCTACAGCAACGCGAGTGCTGGGGAGCAGGTAAGTATAATCCATATAAGGGGGGGGGGTGATATTTTAGATACTGGATAACCCCTTTAAAGGCTATGTACACCTTTGCAACCAATTATTTAAAGTCACCCTCTGGTTAAAAAAAAATTACATCAGTGGGTCTTTTCAGATGCAGATCTGCTAATTCTTGGGCTCTTCTTCTGCCCCCCCCCCCCCCAATATGGCTATATCTCTTTTCAGATTATATGATGCATACTGTGCATTTGGTAGCCCAAACCACTTCCTACTTGTTGAGCCCTGCAGTTGGATTCGTCAGCACTGTTCACATGAGCAGTGCTGGCCAATCCGAGGGCAGCAGGAAGTGTTTAGGGCAACCATTATACATTGCGGACCGCAAAACACATACGGTCGCGTGCATGTAGCCTAAAGCCTCATGCACACGACCGTTGTTGTGTTCCGTTCCGCAAAATGGGGTTCCGTTGTTCCGTGATCCGTTTCCGTTTTTGTTTCTGTGTGTCTTCCTTGATTTTTGGAGGATCGCCAGACATGAAGGAAAGTAAAAAAAAAGTCTAAGTCAAGTTTGCCATGCAAATGATAGGAAAAAAACGGACGCGGACGCGGATGCCAATCTTGTGTGCCTCCGTGTTTTTTCGCGGACCCATTGACTTGAATGGGTCCGCGAACCGTTATCCGCGAAAAGAATAGGACAGGTTATATTTTTTTGAATGACTGGAACCACGGATCACGGACGGTGCATTAGCCGAGTTTTCAACGGACCTATTGAAAGTCAATGGGTCCGCAGATAATCACGAAAAACTGAACAACGGACACGGAAGAAAACAACGGTCGTGTGCATGAGGCCTTCGAATGGAGACTGGAACCAGAAGATGAGGCAAAGACAGGATCAGAGCACAACATCAGTCACTTTCCATTGCAATTTGGCGTAACCAGCAGGAAGACAGAGAAAGGAATACAATTAACAAACTCGCTCCATTTTTCTGTGCGAGGTCCATGTCTCTGTTAGTTTATTTCTGTGGAGATCCTAACAAGTGCTGCAGAATATAATCCGCAGAGCGGATTAAAGATGAATGTACATGTTCTGTATGCCTCCCGCCTCACGCATACACAATGTGATATACATTTATGCTTATTTCTTGACAGATGTGAGAATACATTTTTACCACAGGACATAATTACAATATGTGTCTGAAACATGCTTGTCAATAAGGTAGAGTTTTCTTTCCCCTAACCTCCCGTAGCTGTCTGTTTCTGCCTGTATTTTTTCTAACACTTTCTCCATTTCCCTCCGGCGCCAGTGGGATCAGTAAAGTAGGATTTATAGTAGCTGCAAACCCAAGGCAGTTCCTTCTACTCTCACTCTGGTGCTTTGGGATTTGCAACGTATTGCCTCTTTTATTTTCTTACAACAAAAAAAAAAAAAAAGCGCTGTATCCCTCAGCTTGCTTTAAACAGTTCTTTTTGGTGTGTTAAGAGAAAACTTTGTTACTTTGTAGAAACAACTTAATTCAAATGTAAAGTATCGCTTACACAACAATGCAATGGAATGAAATGGAATTGGTGGCACAGATGTAGCGGGGTTGAGTTTGTAATATGGGAAAGTTCTTGGGGATGTCGCAATGTGCCATATACACAAGAGATTTCCATAGCACTGTGTTATTTAAACTCACAATCCACAAATATTGCAGCCCTAAGGCTGGGTTCACACGGAGCGTTGCGGGAAAATGTGCGGGTGCGTTGCGGGAACACCCGTGATTTTTCCGCGCGAGTGCAAAACATTGTAATGCGTTTTGCACTCGCGTGAGAAAAATCACGCGACGTTCGGGCTTGGGATCGGTGTTCTGTAGATTGTATTATTTCCCCTTATAACATAGTTATAAGGGAAAATAATAGCATTCTGAATACAGAATGCAAAGTAAAATAGCGCTGGAGGGGTTAAAAAAATAATAATAATAATTTAACTCACCTTAGTCCACTTGATAGCGCAGCCGGCATCTCCTTCTGTCTTCTTTCTTCAGGACCTGGGTAAAGGACCTTTGACGTCACTCCGGTCATCACATGATCCATCACCATGGTAAAAGATCGTGTGACGTACCATGTGATGACCGGAGTGACGTCATCAAAGGTCCTGTAATTAATGCTCACCACAGGTCCTATTCAACAAAGGAGACAGAAGGAGATGCGATCAAGTGGACTAAGGTGAGTTAAATTATTTTTTATTTTTTTTAACCCCTCCAGCGCTGTTTTACTATGCATTCTGTATTCAGAATGCTATTTTTTTCCCTTATACCATGTTATAAGGGAAAATAATAATGATCGGGTCTCTATCCCGATCGTTTCCTAGCAACCGTGCGTGAAAATCGCACCGCATCCGCACTTGCTTGCGAATGCTTGCGATTTTCACGCAACCCCATTCACTTCTATGGGGCCCGCGTTGCGTGAAAAACGCAGAATATAGAGCATGCTGCGATTTTCACGCAACGCACAAGTGATGCGTAAAAATCACCGCTCATCTGAACAGCCCCATAGAAATGAATGGGTGGGTATTCAGTGCGGGTGCAATGCGTTCACCTCACGCATCGCATCCGCGCGGAATACTCGCCCGTGTGAAAGGGGCCTAAAGAGTTAAATGGTAAATTCAACTCTGCTCCACTTGTCTGCATGCTCATTCTACTCATTGTAAAGCTTGGGTTACCTAGTGATTATAGGTAGTGTTGAGCAAATTGAAGTTCACGAAGTGGACTTGGATCCGAATTTCAGGCTGATTTTGATTTGCCGCAAAGCCGAATTTTCTAGAGCTTCCTGGTAGAGAATCGGTTTAACATGAAACAGTGTACAAAACAAAAAAAAAAATCATACTTACCTCATCCATTTGGTTGCGATGGGCTTGCCGCCGCCTTCTTGGTTGAAGATCCCGTGTAATACCGTGGGTGGTGACGTCATCGCGAACAGTGCCAGATCCCGCTTCAGATCTTCAAGCAAGATTCCGGTGGCCGGCCCGTCACAAGCAAATCGATGAGGTAAAGTATGATTTTTATTTTACACTCTTTTATTTATGTTAGATGCCGCAATCATGTAGGAACCCGACATCTGAGGGGTGCAATGACGAGAAGCGGCGCAATCACCGCTTCCTGTCAATGCACTCAGTACTTACAAAGAAATGCACTTCGTGACAAAATAATTTGTTACGCAGCAAATTTTTGAAATGCCATGCAAAGTTGCAAACATAAAAAAAAAAATCACACAATGTTCATGCAATATGTACCCTAGTGAAAGAGGTTGTTCTGTCTGGACATCTTACTGTCTAAATAGAGACATGTTGGCAGAGGTCCAACAGCAGAAATCTCTGATGATTGTCTCCAGAGAAAGCTGCAGATAGCTGAACGTTTCTCCTCTACAGGAATAATGTGGTATTACACAATGTCCATTCCAGTGAGGGGATGACCATGGCCAGAGCACTGTTTGCGGAGGGAATATAAAGTCAGAGAAACCTTATTGGGGCATAGAAAAATTCTTCCCTAATTGGGCAATGTCTAGCAGGAAGCAATCATGGGTAAAAGGTTGTTTGAATCAAATAGATTGACAGTTCCATTGCATGACCAGAGATGAGTGACCTGCATGCGCCAAGCATTGCAGAAGTCTGACATTTTCAACCAATTACACTCAAAGTAATGACACTCAAAGGCACCTTTAGGTGATGATTATTCAAAAGAACCTTTTGTATTATTGTGTGGTAAAAACATTTCTTGCTATTAGTTTTACATTTGAACAAAGGTCACGGGAATACATTCTTAAAGGCCGAATGCACACGGCCGTGTTCCGCGGCCGAGAGCGGTCCGTGGTATGCCGGGCTGGATTCCTGTTCAGAGCAGGAGCGCACGGCGTCATTGGACTCGTATAGTGTATTACTGTAGTGCAGCGGCGGCATGAAGCGCACGGAGTCATAGCAACCAATGACGCCGTGCGCTCCTGCTCTGAACAGGAATCCAGCCCGGTATACCATGGACCGTTCCCGGCCGCGGAACACGGCCGTGTGCATTCGGCCAAACATTGATTATGCTATATCCATACTAGCCACCTCTGCTGAAATGTCCTGGAGGCTTCAGAAATAGAAGAAAGACCTCCCATACTTCTGAAAATGTTGGCAAGGCTTTCATGCACCACAGAAACTTGCCAGAAAGCATCACTTTATGACAGGTTCTGGTGTGTGGTGCCAGGATGCTGCAAAATGTAGGCTGTCCTGGCATCGACATGCACATCAGCAGCTGCTGCATCCATGCAAAGGGGCATGAACTGCATAAAGGGGAGGAGAAGGAGAAAAGGCAGGACGTGGAGCGCCGGGAGTGTGGCATTGTGGGTTCCCACTGGGCTCGGTGATGGGAGGCCAGGTGCCATCTTAAGGCAGTCATCCCTAGGTGAGTTTTGGGCTAACCGCGACTTATGTGTTGAAAGCACAGGCTGCAGATGGCAACACTATTGTCATCAGCTGACACTGCGGTGCCATGTGCCGGCGTTCTGGGAGCGCCAGATGTGACCGTGCATGGTGGATGGCTCGCTCCAGATACATTTGCAGTCTGCTTTTTGCCTCCTGTGCACTGCGAGTTCTGCCTGCTTCTCCTCCTTCTCCTCCCTATCTGCTGCTCAGTCTATCCCTCTGAACTGCCCTCCTCTTCCTCTGTTGTGGGCACCCAAGTGAAGTCCATCGACACGTCATCATCGTCACCTTCACCACCACTGACATTAGAGATCTTGGAGTAGGCAGCAACAGAAGGGAACCACCCTCCTTGGGCTGATCTGAGTACTGTCGTCAGACCTCTGGGTGGCGGCCGTTGATACCTCCTCTTCCTGATCCGATGCCAAGAATGGCTGCGCATCGGTAAGGTCTGGGAATGGATGGGAAAATAATTCCTCTGACTCGAGGCGAAAGGGCTATGGTGGTGGTGGTGTCTTTGGGGGTGCACACAGCAGAGAGTGAGGAGGGTGCTGATACAGAGGATGAGGAGGGTGCAGAAGCGGAAGGCTAAGTGAGCCAATCAACCAACTCTGGTGCATCCTTTGACGTAATCGCACGCACCTTCTCCAACTTCCCACTTAGGCTCTGGCCTGGTGCACCTGCCCGACCCCTACCACCCCTGCTGAATGGCCTGCCTCTTCCTCTGCCTGTCATTTTCAAAATGACCCTGTGACAAAGTCCCGATAGAAGAGCAGTATTTGTGGAAGCAGGTAAATAGAACCCCTTAATGAGTATTTGCTGGAAGCAGGTTTATCAAACCCCTTAATCAGTTTATTTTGGGGCAAAAGGTATATCACGCCAGTTGCAATTAGTTATTCCAATAGCGTTTGTCCCTCTGTATAGCTGCGGTATCTCAGCAGAACTGCACACAACTGCTGCACAATACAAATGCACTATATAGAAATTATATTATAGGTATATCACACCCCTGCCTCAATCAGTTTTTTTGGGGGGGCAACTGGTATATCACACCAGTTGCAATTAGTTGTTCCAATAGTGTTTGTCCCTCTGTATAGCTGCAGTATCTCAGTAGAACCGCACAAATGCTGCACAATATAAATGTACTATATAGAAAGTATATAATAGGTATATAACACCCCTGCATCAATCAGTTTTTTTGGGGGGCAACTGGTATATCACACCAGTTGCAATTAGTTTTTCCAATAGTGTTTGTCCCTCTGTATAGCTGCGGTATCTCAGCAGAACCGCACACAAATGCTGCACAATACAAATGCACTATATAGAAATTATATTATAGGTATATCACACCCCTGCCTCAATCGTTTTTTTTGGGGGGCAACTGGTATATCACACCAGTTGCAATTAGTTTTTACAATAGTGTTTGTCCCTCTGTATAGCTGCAGTATCGCAGCAGAACCGCACACAAATGCTACACAATACAAATATACCTATAATATACTTTCTATATAGTGTATCACACCCCTGCCTCAATGAGTTTTTTTGGGGCAACTGCTATATCACACCAGTTGCAATTAGTTGTTCCAATAGCATTTGACCCTCTGTATAGCTGCGGTATCTCAGCAGAACCGCACACAAATGCTACACAATTCAAATGCACTATATAGAAATTATATTATAGGAAAATCACACCCCTGCCTCAATCAGTTTTTTTGGGGGGCGACTGGCATATCACACCAGTTGCAGCTAGTTGTTCCAATAGCGTTTGTCCCTCTATCTAGCTGCGGTACCGCAGCAGAACCGCACATAACTGCTGCACAATACAAATGCACTATAATATACTTTCTATGTTAGAAAGTATATTATAAGTATATCACACCCCTCAGTATGTCACACCTATAGATAGCACACCTATACAAGTCCTTAAAAGGACTTTTGTGGCCCTATTAGCTAGCGTTTGGTGTCTCTAACAGCCTGTCCCTGCTCCACACAGCAACCTCTCCCTACACTGGCAAAAACAGAATGTAAAATGGCGGCCTGATCGGGTTTATTTATAGGGTAGGGGGTGTGTCCATGTGCTGAAATGTCTTAATTGGCTGGCCTGTCCCACCTGATGGACGTGTCATGGGTCAAAGTTCGGCACAATACAAAAGAATATGGCGCTGACGAACATCGCCATATGTTCGCATGTTAGGCAAACCGCAAACTAGCAAAGTTCGCCGCGAAACGACAAGGCCATCTCTAGCCATAATTATGGAAACTTGAATTGTATAATTTGATGGAAAAATAAATAGAAGAAGACTGGAATTGTTTAAATAAACAAATAGCTGTAAAATACTGAAGCCTCACCCACTTTGACTGCATAAATATGGCGCTAGTTTTCAACTGATATAATTTCATTGATAATTCTCCATATGCTTTTTATTTTCCGTTTCCCTTCACACAGTAGACAATAAAACTGTCAACATGCAGCTACCAATAGAGTTTATGAAATTATTCAGTTAACATTGAACTCAATGAAAGCTGTAGACATCTATGCACAGAGCTCCCACTAGAGGTGAATAGAGATGAGCGAATCGAATCTGACAAAGTGGAATTTGCTTAGAATTCCAGGAAAAATTTGATTCGCAACGATTGCGAATTTCCTCGCTCTTCGTGGTAACGAATCACATTTTTCCTAAAATGGCGGCTACAGGTGTGTGGACTGAGGACATGGGGAAAGGAGCTCTGGGAAGGCAGGATCACCCAGATTTACAGGCCTGCATGCAGCCAATCAGAAGCCAGCCAGCCGTGTGATGTCACAGCCCTATAAATAAGGCAGCCATCTTAGAGTCAGACTTTTTACAGCATTCAGAGTCAGGGACAGACGTGTGAAGGCGCTAGGGACAGCAATTGGAAAAACTTCATTGTGGAAAAAAAAGACAGAAAAAATTATTTATAAGTGCAGGGAAAGGATAGGGAGGAATCATTTCATAGCATCTTAGTGCAGGGACAGACGTCAGAAGGTGGTAGGGACATTGATAGAAAACCGATTTACAAGTGCAGGGAACGATTATTTGGTGATCCAAATAACCATTAGACACCTCTGTCATTCCAGCTATTTGTTATTGGGCTTCAAGTGCTATGTTGAAAAGTCTTTAGTGGCTTTTATCTTAGTATCTTTAGTATCTTATATCAGCACTACAAGAAAAATATATACACATTTCACTTCTGCAGTTATTTCTGTTGAAAGCGTACAGGGGCGTATTTCAGTAAAAAAAGAAAAAAATATATGCACTGCACTGTTGCCTTTATTTCTGTTTAAAGCATATAGGGGTGTATTTCAGTACTACAAGAAAAAATATATACGCACTTCATTCTTTAAGTTTTTTTTGGTCAAAGCGTATAGGGTCGTATTTCAGTACAACAAAAAAAATATATTCTCAGTACATTTATGCAGTTAATTTTGGTGAAAGCGTATAGTGGCCTATTTCAGTCCAACAAGAAAAATATACTCTCAGTTCACTTCTGCAGTTATTTCTGTTGAAAGCGTATTGGGGCGTATTTCAGTAAAAAAAGAAAAATATATACAAACTGCAGTGTTGCAGTTATTTCTGGTGAAAGCGTATAGGGGCGTATTTCAGAACTACAAGAAAAATATATTCTCAGTGCATTTCTGCAGTTAATTCTGGTGAAAGCGTATAGTGGCCTATTTTAGTCCAACAAGAAAAATACATTCTTAGTTCACTTCTGCAGTTATTTCTGTTGAAAGCGTATAGGGGTGTATTTCAGTAAAAAAAGAAACTTTTTTAGGAGGGAAATTTGATAGGTGAATGTACACTTTCTTCTGTATGAACCAAATTACATTATCCTTTCAGTGGTGAAATTTTATTGGGACACGCCCTTTTTTGGGAGAATTTGATGGGTAAATGTACACTTTCTTCTGTATGAACCAAATTCCGTTATCCTTTCATAGGTGAAATTTTTTATTTCAAAATAGTTTTTTTTTTGTGAAATTGATGGGTGACTGCAAAACTCCTTTTGCTGTATGAACCAAATGACATGGTGGAGAAATGTTTTCTTTCAAATTTGTTTTTTTTTCGGTAAAAATGATGGGTGATTGAAAAATTCCTTTTGCTGTATGGATATCATGTGAGGTCGTGTAACGTCTGAAAGTGTGAGGAAAATATATATATTTTGAAACAACAAATATACAAAAAGTACATGAATACAACCTCCTGATGCTGCCACCACCTCCAGACTCTGTCATTGTGCCACTCGGTGGCCTCCTCATACTGCCGCTACTTCCAGACTCTGTCATTGTGCCACTCAGTGGCTTCCTCATACTGCTGCAACCTCCACACTCGTCATTGTGCCACTCGGTGGCCTTCTCCTAATGCTGCTGCTGCTGCATCCGCCACCTCCAGACTCTGTCATTGTGCCACTTGGTGGCCTCCTCATACTGCCGCCACCTCCAGACTAATGTCATTGAGCCACTTGGTGGCCTCCTCATACTGCTGCCAACTCCAGACTCTGTCGTTGTGCCACTCGGCTTTCTCCTGGTGCCGCCACCTCAAGACTCGGTCATTGTGCCACTCGGTGGCCTCTAGTGGTGACTGCCAGAAAAATGCTGTAACCCTGCATCTGTAAGCAGAAGTTCAGCACTACCTCCATAGTGAGTATATCACAGTGAGCGTGCTTGGCCACCTAATCTGAAGCTCATTCATGGGTGCACAAAGCTAGCATCACTATGAACAGAAGGGGGCACCATTATTGGTATAAAAGGTGAATGGCTTTGCAAATAAACACAATTTTTTAATAGGTCTAAATTGATAAAATGATTAAAATTCGGTGTTCTAGATAACTAACCTATAAATGCAAGCTCTTTATCCTCTTGAGTCATATGAATCAGCACTGAAAGGGTGTGCATTAGACTCCTGTGACTTTGAATTGTGATATGGGACTAGTGGCATACATAGATTTCATTGGGCCCCATAAAATAATTAGTATGGGCCCCACTGCACCAACAATTTCCCAGTCTGCACGCACCAAACATTCCCAGGTAAAGCAGAAGGCAGACTGCAATGCCCAGAATATCAGACAAATGTTCAATCTTTTTATTAAGCAGAATCAATTTGAATAAAAAAAAAGTTATAAAAATGTCACCCTCAGTCTCACCCACTTTTTCTATCTTCCATGCCAGCATAAGTGAAACAGGTGCTTCATAAATCTAGTGCAAATTCTGACGACCATACAGTATTTCTCAATGTATTTACACCAAACCGCTAGCATAAATACACGGATACATAACGTGCTTCACATCACATATTACAAAACGGTCTGTTTGCAGCTACCACTAGGGGGAGCTCAATGCATAGGAGTTTATACAGTTATTATTGTCTGCAATAGAAGCTGTAATCATTTCTTTGCACTGAGCTTCCTCTAGTGTAGGCTGCAGTGCTTTCACATGAGGAACAGAAAAAGGAGTACAGCTCCGGGCCCCTACTCCTCACTGGGCCCTGTAGCAGTTGTGTGGTCTGCCTCCATTGAAGTAACTCCATTGTATGGGATGGAAACGGGTCAATGAAGTAAAATAATTTATTTTTATTTTTAACTTTTTTCCTTTAAGTTTCAGCACTAAAAAAAGAAACCTGAACTTTAGATAACTTCACGGCAATCCCTTTAAATAAAAAAAAACTTGCTCAGGCCTAACCACAGCTACTACCACAAAGTCCAATCTACTAGCAATAGCTTTTAACTCCTGCAATCAACTGCAATCAAGTCACATAGGAAACCAACCAAAAAGTTGTCATTCCTCTTAACTTACCTTGTCTATGAAACAAAACTTGGCATCCCCATGAATATTTAGAGAAATATTCCTTACCGAGTCTCTCTCATCTACGTGTACCTGTATCGAGTGGCATATCAAAGCAATAGAACATGACAAACTGGTTTAGATTCTTAGATGCAGTGACATTCTGTAGAACATCTGCATTAAAATATAATTATGTGTAATGATGCAAGCAGCGTACTTGACAGAGACGTTGGAGGAGACAGTCGATGAAATGAATTCAGGCTAAAAGGAGCACGACACAAGCCTGATTTATGGATTGTGGATAGCGAGTGCTAGATCTTCTGATGAAGTGTCTTTATTTTGTATGATAACCTTTCGGAAATATGGGCGTTCAGACAAGTATTCAATTTCGTTGGAGTGTCTTAAATTTGAAAGGTAATTTCGATTGGAGACGAAATCCTCAAATCTGTGATTGGCTTTTTTTCTCGTAAAGAATGCAAAGATTCCGAGAATAGCTTCTAATTAGTTGTACCTATTTCAACCATGTTTTTCCAACACACATGCATTAGCGACTTGCTGAGCCGCGAAAGTTTTCAGGGTCTAAATAAAATGTGGTAGAGAAGAAGCTGTGAGCGAGGATGAGAATTATCATATTAGATGGACCCTTGTAGGGAATGATTTCATCACGCCTAATCTGGCACTGGCAGTCTAGATTTTGTGCATGAAGCACAGTAACAATAAATAATAAAACATTAAGATGCTGATTTTTTTCACAGCGGAATTTGAACGGGACTTGCAATGTTTTTGTCCTTGCTAATATTGAGCTAAAGACTAGTGATGAGTGGCAGGTGCTATATTCAAATTTAATTTTCCCTAAATATTTGTGATATATTCGCTAATTTGAGACTTAGTTATATACAGTACGTACAATGCTATTCTATTGCGAAAAATCGTCATTGAAATATTCGTGTGCGCATGCGATAAACTATATTAAATAATGAAGAATATTCTAATTCAGTACTGACTAAGATATTTTAGCCTTCTCACATTGGCCCACAAGTAATAGTCCATTACCAGCCTGCTTTTTGCTTGTGGTCCAATGTGAAAAGTCTAAAATATCTTAGTCAGTACTGAATTAAAATATTCTTTAATATAGTTTATCTTATGTGAAAAATCGGCAATTAACCACCTCCGGACCGCTGTACGCACAGACGCGTCCTGGAGGTGGCTGATTCATTCCTCCACGACGCGCCGGCGCGTCCTCTCGCGAGACGCAAGATTTCCTGTGAACGCGCGCACACAGGAACGGAAGGTAAGAGAGTTGATCTCCAGCCTGCCAGCGGCGATAGTTCGCTGGCAGGCTGGAGATGTGTTTTTTTTAACCCCTAACAGGTATATTAGACGCTGTTTTGATAACAGCGTCTAATATACCTGCTACCTGGTCCTCTGGTGGTCCCCTTTGTTTGGATCGACCACCAGAGGACACAGGTAGCTCAGTAAAGTAGCACCAAGCACCACTACACTAAACTACACCCCCCCCCGTCACTTATTAACCCCGTATTAGCCCCTGATCAACCCTGATCACCCGATATAGACTCCCTGATCACCCCCCTGTCATTGATTACCCCCCTGTCATTGATCACCCCCCTGTAAAGCTCCATTCAGACGTCTGCATGATTTTTACGGATGCACTGATAGATGGATCGGATCCGCAAAACGCATCCGGACGTCTGAATGAAGCCTTACAGGGGCATGATCAATGACTGTGGTGATCACCCCATATAGACTCCCTGATCACCCCCCTGTCATTGATTACCCCCCTGTAAAGCTCCATTCAGACGTCCGCATGATTTTTACGGATCCACTGATAGATGGATCGGATCCGCAAAACGCATACGGACGTCTGAATGAAGCCTTACAGGGGCATGATCAATGACTGTGGTGATCACCCCATATAGACTCCCTGATCACCCCCCTGTCATTGATTACCCCCCTGTAAAGCTCCATTCAGACGTCCGCATGATTTTTACGGATCCACTGATAGATGGATCGGATCCGCAAAACGCATACGGACGTCTGAATGAAGCCTTACAGGGGCGTGATCAATGACTGTGGTGATCACCCCATATAGACTCCCTGATCACCCCCCTGTCATTGATTACCCCCCTGTAAAGCTCCATTCAGACGTCCGAATGATTTTTACAGATCTACTGATAGATGGATCGGATCCGCAAAACGCATCCGGACGTCTGAATGAAGCCTTACAGGGGCATGATCAATGACTGTGGTTATCACCCCATATAGACTCCCTGATCACCCCCCTGTCATTGATTACCCCCCTGTCATTGATCACCCCCCTGTAAAGCTCCATTCAGACGTCCGCATGATTTTTACGGATCCACTGATAGATGGATCGGATCCGCAAAACGCATCCGGACGTCTGAATGAAGCCTTACAGGGGCGTGATCAATGACTGTGGTGATCACCCCATATAGACTCCCTGATCACCCCCCTGTCGTTGATTACCCCCCTGTAAAGCTCCATTCAGATGTCCGCATGATTTTTACGGATGCACTGATAGATGGATCGGATCCGCAAAACGCATACGGACGTCTGAATGAAGCCTTACAGGGGCATGATCAATGACTGTGGTGATCACCCCATATAGACTCCCTGATCACCCCCCTGTCATTGATCACCCCCCTGTAAAGCTCCATTCAGATGTCCGCATGATTTTTACGGATGCACTGATAGATGGATCGGATCCGCAAAACGCATACGGACGTCTGAATGAAGCCTTACAGGGGCGTGATCAATGACTGTGGTTATCACCCCATATAGACTCCCTGATCACCCCCCTGTCATTGATTACACCCCTGTCATTGATCAACCCCCTGTAAAGCTCCATTCAGATGTCCGCATGATTTTTACGGATGCACTGATAGATGGATCGGATCCGCAAAACGCATCCGGACGTCTGAATGAAGCCTTACAGGGGCGTGATCAATGACTGTGGTGATCACCCCATATAGACTCCCTGATCACCCCCCTGTCATTGATTACCCCCCTGTCATTGATTACCCCCCTGTAAAGCTCCATTCAGACGTCCGCATGATTTTTACGGATCCACTGATAGATGGATCGGATCCGCAAAACGCATCCGGACGTCTGAATGAAGCCTTGCAGGGGCATGATCAATGACTGTGGTTATCACCCCATATAGACTCCCTGATCACCCCCCTGTCATTGATCACCCCCCTGTAAAGCTCCATTCAGACGTCCGCATGATTTTTACGGATCCACTGATAGATGGATCGGATCCGCAAAACGCATCCGGACGTCTGAATGAAGCCTTACAGGGGCGTGATCAATGACTGTGGTGATCACCCCATATAGACTCCCTGATCACCCCCCTGTCATTGATTACCCCCCTGTCATTGATTACCCCCCTGTAAAGCTCCATTCAGACGTCCGCATGATTTTTACGGATCCACTGATAGATGGATCGGATCCGCAAAACGCATCCGGACGTCTGAATGAAGCCTTACAGGGGCATGATAAATGACTGTGGTGATCACCCCATATAGACTCCCTGATCACCCCCCTGTCATTGATTACCCCCCTGTAAAGCTCCATTCAGACGTCCGCATGATTTTTACGGATCTACTGATAGATGGATCGGATCCGCAAAACGCATCCGGACGTCTGAATGAAGCCTTACAGGGGCATGATCAATGACTGTGGTTATCACCCCATATAGACTCCCTGATCACCCCCCTGTCATTGATTACCCCCCTGTCATTGATCACCCCCCTGTAAAGCTCCATTCAGACGTCCGCATGATTTTTACGGATCCACTGATAGATGGATCGGATCCGCAAAACGCATCCGGACGTCTGAATGAAGCCTTACAGGGGCGTGATCAATGACTGTGGTGATCACCCCATATAGACTCCCTGATCACCCCCCTGTCATTGATTACCCCCCTGTCATTGATTACCCCCCTGTAAAGCTCCATTCAGACGTCCGCATGATTTTTACGGATCCACTGATAGATGGATCGGATCCGCAAAACGCATCTGGACGTCTGAATGAAGCCTTACAGGGGCATGATCAATGACTGTGGTTATCACCCCATATAGACTCCCTGATCACCCCCCTGTCGTTGATTACCCCCCTGTAAAGCTCCATTCAGATGTCCGCATAATTTTTACGGATGCACTGATAGATGGATCGGATCCGCAAAACGCATACGGACGTCTGAATGAAGCCTTACAGGGGCATGATCAATGACTGTGGTGATCACCCCATATAGACTCCCTGATCACCCCCCTGTCATTGATCACCCCCCTGTAAAGCTCCATTCAGATGTCCGCATGATTTTTACGGATGCACTGATAGATGGATCGGATCCGCAAAACGCATACGGACGTCTGAATGAAGCCTTACAGGGGCGTGATCAATGACTGTGGTTATCACCCCATATAGACTCCCTGATCACCCCCCTGTCATTGATTACACCCCTGTCATTGATCAACCCCCTGTAAAGCTCCATTCAGATGTCCGCATGATTTTTACGGATGCACTGATAGATGGATCGGATCCGCAAAACGCATCCGGACGTCTGAATGAAGCCTTACAGGGGCGTGATCAATGACTGTGGTGATCACCCCATATAGACTCCCTGATCACCCCCCTGTCATTGATTACCCCCCTGTCATTGATTACCCCCCTGTAAAGCTCCATTCAGACGTCCGCATGATTTTTACGGATCCACTGATAGATGGATCGGATCCGCAAAACGCATCCGGACGTCTGAATGAAGCCTTGCAGGGGCATGATCAATGACTGTGGTTATCACCCCATATAGACTCCCTGATCACCCCCCTGTCATTGATCACCCCCCTGTAAAGCTCCATTCAGACGTCCGCATGATTTTTACGGATCCACTGATAGATGGATCGGATCCGCAAAACGCATCCGGACGTCTGAATGAAGCCTTACAGGGGCGTGATCAATGACTGTGGTGATCACCCCATATAGACTCCCTGATCACCCCCCTGTCATTGATTACCCCCCTGTCATTGATTACCCCCCTGTAAAGCTCCATTCAGACGTCCGCATGATTTTTACGGATCCACTGATAGATGGATCGGATCCGCAAAACGCATCCGGACGTCTGAATGAAGCCTTACAGGGGCATGATCAATGACTGTGGTGATCACCCCATATAGACTCCCTGATCACCCCCCGTCAATGATTACCCCCCTGTAAAGCTCCATTCAGATGTCCGCATGACTTTTACGGATGCACTGATAGATGGATCGGATCCGCAAAACGCATCCGGACGTCTGAATGAAGCCTTACAGGGGCGTGATCAATGACTGTGGTGATCACCCCATATAGACTCCCTGATCACCCCCCTGTCATTGATTACCCCCCTGTCATTGATTACCCCCCTGTAAAGCTCCATTCAGACGTCCGCATGATTTTTACGGATCCACTGATAGATGGATCGGATCCGCAAAACGCATCCGGACGTCTGAATGAAGCCTTGCAGGGGCATGATCAATGACTGTGGTTATCACCCCATATAGACTCCCTGATCACCCCCCTGTCATTGATTACCCACCTGTCATTGATCACCCCCCTGTAAAGCTCCATTCAGACGTCCGCATGATTTTTACGGATCCACTGATAGATGGATCGGATCCGCAAAACGCATCCGGACGTCTGAATGAAGCCTTACAGGGGCGTGATCAATGACTGTGGTGATCACCCCATATAGACTCCCTGATCACCCCCCTGTCATTGATTACACCCCTGTCATTGATCACCCCCCTGTAAAGCTCCATTCAGATGTCCGCATGATTTTTACGGATGCACTGATAGATGGATCGGATCCGCAAAACGCATCCGGACGTCTGAATGAAGCCTTACAGGGGCATGATCAATGACTGTGGTTATCACCCCATATAGACTCCCTGATCACCCCCCTGTCATTGATTACCCCCCTGTAAAGCTCCATTCAGATCTCCGCATGATTTTTACGGATCCACTGATAGATGGATCGGACCCGCAAAACGCATCCGGACGTCTGAATGAAGCCTTACACGGGCGTGATCAATGACTGTGGTGATCACCCCATATAGACTCCCTGATCACCCCCCTGTCATTGATTACCCCCCTGTCATTGATTACCCCCCTGTAAAGCTCCATTCAGACGTCCGCATGATTTTTACGGATCCACTGATAGATGGATCGGATCCGCAAAACGCATACGGACGTCTGAATGAAGCCTTACAGGGGCGTGATCAATGACTGTGGTTATCACCCCATATAGACTCCCTGATCACCCCCCTGTCATTGATCACCCCCCTGTCATTGATCACCCCCCTGTCATTGATCACCCCCCCTGTCATTGATCACTAGTGTTGAGCGAACAGTTCGAGCATAGTTCGGGTCCGTACCGAATTTTGGGGTGTTCGTGACACGGACCCGAACCCGAACTTTTTCGTAAAAGTTCGGGTTCGGGTTCGTCGTTCGGCATGTATTTTGGCGCATTTTGAAAGGCTGCAAAGCAGCCAATCAACATGCATCATACTACTTGCCCTAAGATGCCATCGCAGCCATGCCTACTATTGGCAAGGCTGTGATTGGCCAAGTGCAGCATGTGACTCAGCCTCTTTATAAGCTTGTGCGCACGTCGGGACGTGCTCACTCCCGATGTGAATAGAACAGGGTTAGACGCAGCTGATGCTAGGGCGAGAATAGGCAGGGATAATTGAATAACTGGAAGCAAATTTCTCTCCTCCACCTGTGATTCATCTGAACAACTGCAGCTGAGCTGCTTTTTTGATAGGGATTGGCTATTTTTAGAGTGGCCAGAGTGATTTTTCCATCCACATGTACCTGGGCTGACCGCCGGCCGCCATTTTGCGACTTGTAGTGCTGCAGCAGAAGCTGCCACAGTGTGCATTCCAAAGCTCCAAACAAGTCAGACATCTACACCTGGGATTCAGACCAATAGCGATTTAGCAGCACAGTCCAAGGCTATTTTTTTTAAAGGTTGTGCAGACCATTTTGTGGCACATGTTACTGGGCTGATAGGCGGCGGCCATCTTGGGACTAGTGCTGCAGCACAATCTCTCCCAACGTCCATTAATCACTTGTAATAGTGGTCTGTGCCATAGAAATCCTACATCAGGGACTTGGGTGTCACCCCTACTAATACCAGTCCACCTGTAATCCAATTCAAAGAAAGCGGTACTCACAGATAACAGTCATTCCATCTGTAATCCATACAGTCAAAAGACTGAAAGTATTCCAGTGAGGGAATTTTTTTTATTTAAAAAAGGCCAAGTTAGTTTATCTGGCGTTCAATATACTAGATACAGTTAGGCCTGCGTTTCATACATCTGGAATTAGCAAACTAATGTGCTGGGGTTGGGAAAACATATATGTACCCATACTAGAATCTGTCAAAGAAAGCGGTACTCACATATAACAGTCATTCCATCTGTAATCCATACAGTCAAAAGACTGAAAGTATTCCAGTGAGGGGATTTTTTTTATTTAAAAAAGGCCAAGTTAGTTTATCTGGCGTTCAATATACTAGATACAGTTAGGCCTGCGTTTCATACATCTGGAATTAGCAAACTAATGTGCTGGGGTTGGGAAAACATATATGTACCCATACTAGAATCTGTCAAAGAAAGCGGTACTCACATATAACAGTCATTCCATCTGTAATAGATACAGTCAAAAGACTGAAAGTATTCCAGTGAGGGAATTTTTTTTATTTAAAAAAGGCCAAGTTAGTTTATCTGGCGTTCAATATACTAGATACAGTTAGGCCTGCGTTTCATACATCTGGAATTAGCAAACTAATGTGCTGGGGTTGGGAAAACATATATGTACCCATACTAGAATCTGTCAAAGAAAGCGGTACTCACATATAACAGTCATTCCATCTGTAATCCATACAGTCAAAAGACTGAAAGTATTCCAGTGAGGGGATTTTGCTTATAAAAAATAATATATTTCATTGTGGTGCGAGTTGAATCGCAACAATGAAGAAAAATACTATTAAGGGACGAGGACGCGGTCGTGGTGGTGTCCGTGGAGCCTCTGTTGCTGGTAGAGGACGTGGCCGTTCGGCCCCAGGCGCACACAGTAGGGAACGAACTCCCTCAACTAGCCGGCAGAATGTACCGCAATATCTCGTGGGGCACAATGCCGCTCTTAGGATGGTAAGGCCTGAGCAGGTACAGGCATTAATCGATTGGGTGGCCGACAGTGCTTCCAGCACGTTCACCACATGGTCTTCCACCCAGTCTTCTGCGGAAAGCGCACAGGTGGCACCTGAAAACCAAGCCCATCAGTCTGTCACATCACCCCCAAGCATATCAGGGAAACGGTCTGAGCCACAAGTTATGCAGCAGTCTCTTCTTCTGTTTGAAGACTCTGCTTCCAGGGTTTCCCAGGGGCGTCCACCTAGCCCTTCCCCAGTGGAGGAAGACATACCATGCACTGACGCACAACCACTTATGTCTCCAGATGAAGAGGACATGGGAATACCACCACAGCAGAGTCACCGACTCTCTGATGATGACGAAACACAGGTGCCCACTGCCGCGTCTTTTTGCAGTGTGCAGACTGAACAGGAGGAGGTCAGGGAGGGAGACTGGGTGGAAGACGATGCAGAGGACGATGAGGTCTTAGACCCCACATGGACTGAAGGTCGTGGCGATGACTTTCACAGTTCAGAGGAAGAGGTAGTGGTGAGACCGAGACAACAGCGAAGCCAAAGAGGGAGCAGGGGGCCAAAGCAGACGAGCCGCCGCCCCCAGAGTTCGCCTGCTACTGGACATCGCCAACAGGGACCCAGCCCCACAAAGGCAGCTTCAAAGAGTTCCCTGGCATGGCACTTCTTTAAACAATGTCCTACCGACAAGACCCGAGTGACTTGCACGCTCTGCCATCAGAGCCTGAGGCGAGGCATTAACGTTCTGAACCTCAGCACAACCTGCATGACCAGGCATCTACATGCAAAGCATGAACTGCAGTGGGGTACACACCTTAAAAACCAGGCACTCGCTGAGGCTCCCCCTGCTCCCTCTACCGCTGCTGCCTCGGCTTCCGCCTCGAGAGGAATGTTGCCACCTGCCGAGCAGCAAACAGAGGATGTGCCACCGACACCACCACCACCGCCACCGTCAACTAGCGTCTCCACTATATCACACAGCAGCGTTCAGCTCTCAATATCTCAAACCTTAGAGAGGAAGCGCAAATTCCCCCCGAGTCACCCTCGAGCCCTTGGCCTGAACGCCAGCATTTCTAAACTGCTGGCCTTTGAAATGCTGTCATTCCGGCTGGTGGACACAGACAGCTTCAAAAAGCTGATGGCCATGGCTGTCCCGCAGTATGTGGTTCCCAGCCGCCACTACTTCTCCAAGACAGCCGTGCCTTCCCTGCACATGCAAGTGTCCGATAAAATCAAGTGTGCACTGCGCAACGCCATTTGTGGCAAGGTCCACCTAACCACAGATACGTGGACCAGTAAGCACGGCCAGGGACGCTATATCTCACTAACTGCACACTGGATGAATGTAGTGGCGGCTGGGCCCCCGGCGGACAGTTCCTTGGCGCACGTCCTTCGGCCCCCTAGGATCGCAGGGCATCATTCTCTGCCTCCTGTAGCCTCCTCCTCCTACTCGGCTTCCTCCTCCACTGCTTCCACCAGCTCATCCGGTCAGCCACACACCTTCACCACCAACTTCAGCACAGCCCGGGGTAAACGTCAGCAGGCCATTCTGAAACTCATATGTTTGGGGGACAGGCCCCACACCGCACAGGAGTTGTGGCGGGGTATTGAACAACAGACCGACGAGTGGTTTCTGCCGGTGAGCCTCAAGCCCGGCCTGGTGGTATGCGATAATGGGCGAAATCTCGTGGCAGCTCTGGGACTAGCCGGTTTGACGCACATCCCTTGCCTGGCGCATGTGCTGAACTTGGTGGTGCAGAGGTTCATTCACCACTACCCCAACATGTCAGAGCTGCTGCATAAAGTGCGGGCCGTCTGTGCGCGCTTCCGCCGTTCACATCCTGCCGCTGCTCGCCTGTCTGCGCTACAGCGGAACTTCGGCCTTCCCGCTCACCGCCTCATATGCGACGTGCCCACCCGGTGGAACTCCACCTTGCACATGCTGGAGAGACTGTGCGAGCAGCAGCAGGCCATAGTGGAGTTTCAGCTGCAGCACGCTCGCGTCAGTCGTACTGCCGAACAGCACCACTTCACCACCAATGATTGGGCCTCCATGCGAGACCTGTGTGCCCTGCTGCGCTGTTTCGAGTACTCCACCAACATGGCCAGTGGCGATGACACTGTTATCAGCGTTACAATACCACTTCTATGTCTCCTTGAGAAAACACTTAGGGCAATGATGTTAGAGGAGGTGGCCCAGGTGGAGGAGGATGAGGGCTCGTTTCTAACACTTTCGGGCCAGTCCCTTCGATGTGGCTCAGAGGGAGGTTTGTTTAAGCAGCAGAGGACAGGTTCACAAGTCGCCAGCCAAGGCACTGTACTGGAGGACGAGGAGGATGAGGAGGAGGAGGTGGAGGGGGACGAGGATGACGCAAGTTCACAGCGGGGTGGCAGCCCAGGCCCATCACTGGTGCGTGGCTGGGGGGATACGGTGGACGATGACGATACGCCTCCCACAGAGGACAGCTTGTCCTTACCCATGGGTAGCCTGGCCCACATGAGCGAATATATGCTCCAATGCCTGCGCAACGACAGCAGAGTTGCCCACGTTTTAACGTGTGCAGACTACTGGGTGGCCACCCTGCTGGATCCCCGGTATAAAGACAATGTGCCCACTTTAATTCCTGAACTGGAGCGCGACCGTAAGATGCGCGAGTACAAGCGCACGCTGATAGAGGCGCTCTTGAGAGCATTCCCACATGTCACAGGGGAACAGGTGGAAGGTGAAGGCAGAGGAGTGGCAAGAGGTCGCCAACGCAGCTGTGTCACGGCCAGCTCATCTGAGGGCAGGGTTAGCATGGCAGAAATGTGGAAAAGTTTTGTCTCCACGCCACAGCTATCTGCACCGACACCTGATACGGAACGTGTTAGCAGGAGGCAGCATTTCACTAACATGGTTGAACAGTATGTCTGCACACCCCTCCACATCCTGACGGATGGTTCGGCCCCATTCAACTACTGGGTTTCGAAATTGTCCACGTGGCCAGAGTTAGCATGTTATGCCTTGGAGGTGCTTTCCTGCCCGGCGGCCAGCGTTTTATCTGAACGCGTATTCAGCACGGCAGGGGGCGTCATTACTGACAAGCGCAGCCGCCTGTCCACAGCCAACGTGGACAAGCTGACCTTCATAAAGATGAACCAGGCATGGATCCCACAGGACCTGTCCCTCCCTTGTGCAGAGTAGTCCTTATTAACTGCCTAAAACATGTCTTGTTGTGCTACGGGCCACTTCTTTATTTGATACAAATTTTATGAAACCCACAGTTGAATGAAACTCTTCTCTGTCTGGGCGCCGGGGCCTAACCAGATGAAAGTGGCCGGTTAAACTAACGGGTGACATGAAGCCATAACCTCTGCCATGCTACCTCTGTCTTCTGTCTGGGTGCTGAGGCCTAAGTCAAATAAAGCGGTCTTCTGCTGTGCTGGGGGATATGAAGCTAATCTCTGACCTCTCTCCTCTGTCTGGGTCCAAAGGCCTAAATCACTGAAAGAGGCCTTCTCCTGTGGTGTGTGATATGATGCCAGAATATGTGCTGTGGGGCCTCTCTCCTCTTCCTGGGTGCAGGGGTCAAATAAACTAAATTGTGGCCTACTCCTGTGGTGGTTGATATGATGCCTGATTCTCTGATGTGGAACCTCTCTCCTCTGTTTGGGTGAAGGGGTCAAAGTAACTAAATGGTGGCTTCTCCTGTGGTGGCTGATATGATGCCAGAATATGTGCTGTGGTGCCTCTCTCCTCTTCCTGGGTGCAGGGGTCAAAGTAACTAAATGGTGGCTTCTCCTGTGGTGGCTGATATGATGCCAGAATATGTGCTGTGGTGCCTCTCTCCTCTTCCTGGGTGCAGGGGTCAAAGTAACTCAATGGTGGCTTCTCCTGTGGTGGCTGATATGATGCCAGAATATGTGCTGTGGTGCCTCTCTCCTCTGTCTGGGTCCAAAGGCCTAAATCACTGAAAGAGGCCTTCTCCTGTGGTGTGTGATATGATGCCAGAATATGTGCTGTGGTGCCTCTCTCCTCTTCCTGGGTGCGGGGGTCAAAGTAACTCAATGGTGGCTTCTCCTGTGGTGGCTGATATGATGCCAGAATATGTGCTGTGGTGCCTCTCTCCTCTTCCTGGGTGCGGGGGTCAAAGTAACTCAATGGTGGCTTCTCCTGTGGTGGCTGATATGATGCCAGAATATGTGCTGTGGGGCCTCTCTCCTCTTCCTGGGTGCAGGGGTCAAAGTAACTCAATGGTGGCTTCTCCTGTGGTGGTTAGTATGATGCCAGAATATGTGCTGTGGGGCCTCTCTCCTCTTCCAGGGTGCAGGGGTCAAAGTAACTCAATGGTGGCTTCTCCTGTGGTGGCTGATATGATGCCAGAATATGTGCTGTGGTGCCTCTCTCCTCTTCCTGGGTGCGGGGGTCAAAGTAACTCAATGGTGGCTTCTCCTGTGGTGGCTGATATGATGCCAGAATATGTGCTGTGGGGCCTCTCTCCTCTTCCTGGGTGCAGGGGTCAAAGTAACTCAATGGTGGCTTCTCCTGTGGTGGTTAGTATGATGCCAGAATATGTGCTGTGGGGCCTCTCTCCTCTTCCTGGGTGCAGGGGTCAAAGTAACTCAATGGTAGCTTCTCCTGTGGTGGCTGATATGATGCCAGAATATGTGCTGTGGTGCCTCTCTCCTCTTCCTGGGTGCGGGGGTCAAAGTAACTCAATGGTGGCTTCTCCTGTGGTGGCTGATATGATGCCAGAATATGTGCTGTGGGGCCTCTCTCCTCTTCCTGGGTGCAGGGGTCAAAGTAACTCAATGGTGGCTTCTCCTGTGCTGATTGATATGAAGCTGATGGTTGTGCCATCTGACATGGTTGCCGGGGTCCCATTAAATTGTGGCCTACTCCTGTGGTGGTTGATATGATGCCTGATTCTCTGATGTGGAACCTCTCTCCTCTGTTTGGGTGAAGGGGTCAAAGTAACTAAATGGTGGCTTCTCCTGTGGTGGCTGATATGATGCCAGAATATGTGCTGTGGTGCCTCTCTCCTCTTCCTGGGTGCAGGGGTCAAAGTAACTCAATGGTGGCTTCTCCTGTGGTGGTTAGTATGATGCCAGAATATGTGCTGTGGGGCCTCTCTCCTCTTCCTGGGTGCAGGGGTCAAAGTAACTCAATGGTGGCTTCTCCTGTGGTGGCTGATATGATGCCAGAATATGTGCTGTGGTGCCTCTCTCCTCTTCCTGGGTGCGGGGGTCAAAGTAACTCAATGGTGGCTTCTCCTGTGGTGGCTGATATGATGCCAGAATATGTGCTGTGGTGCCTCTCTCCTCTTCCTGGGTGCGGGGGTCAAAGTAACTCAATGGTGGCTTCTCCTGTGGTGGCTGATATGATGCCAGAATATGTGCTGTGGTGCCTCTCTCCTCTTCCTGGGTGCAGGGGTCAAAGTAACTAAATGGTGGCTTCTCCTGTGGTGGTTGATATGATGCCTGATTCTCTGCTGTGAAACCTCTCTCCTCCATCTGGGTGTAGGGGTCAAAGTCTTTCAAAGTCGCCTTCTCCTGTGCTGATTGATATAAAGCTGATGGTTGTGCCATCTGACATCACCCCTCTGTAAGGCTCCATTCAGACATTTTTTTGGCCCAAGTTAGCGGAATTATATATTTTTTTTCTTACAAAGTCTCATATTCCACTAACTTGTGTCAAAAAATAAAATCTCACATGAACTCACCATACCCCTCACGGAATCCAAATGCGTAAAATTTTTTAGACATTTATATTCCAGACTTCTTCTCACGCTTTAGGGCCCCTAGAATGCCAGGGCAGTATAAATACCCCACATGTGACCCCATTTCGGAAAGAAGACACCCCCAGGTATTCCGTGAGGGGCATATTGAGTCCATGAAAGATTGAAATTTTTGTCCCAAGTTCGCGGAACGGGAGACTTTGTGAGAAAAAAATAAAAAATATCAATTTCCGCTAACTTGTGCCAAAAAAAAAAAATTTCGATGAACTCGCCATGCCCCTCATTGAATACCTTGGGGTGTCTTCTTTCCAAAATGGGGTCACATGTGGGGTATTTATACTGCCCTGGCATTCTAGGGGCCCCAAAGCGTGAGAAGAAGTCTGGTATCCAAATGTCTAAAAATGCCCTCCTAAAAGGAATTTGGGCACCTTTGCGCATCTAGGCTGCAAAAAAGTGTCACACATCTGGTATCGCCGTACTCAGGAGAAGTTGGGGAATGTGTTTTGGGGTGTTATTTTACATATACCCATGCTGGGTGAGAGAAATATCTTGGTCAAATGCCAACTTTGTATAAAAAAATGGGAAAAGTTGTCTTTTGTCAAGATATTTCTCTCACCCAGCAAGGGTATATGTAAAATGACACCCCAAAACACATTCCCCAACTTCTCCTGAATACGGCGATACCACATGTGTGACACTTTTTTGCAGCCTAGGTGGGCAAAGGGGCCCATATTCCAAAGAGCTCCTTTAGGATTTCACAGGTCATTTACCTACTTACCACACATTAGGGCCCCTGGAAAATGCCAGGGCAGTATAACTACCCCACAAGTGACCCCATTTTGGAAAGAAGACACCCCAAGGTATTCCGTGAGGGGCATGGCGAGTTCCTTGAATTTTTTATTTTTTGTCACATGTTAGTGGAAAATGATGATTTTTTTTTTTTTCATACAAAGTCTCATATTCCACTAACTTGTGACAAAAAATAAAAACTTCCATGAACTCACTATGCCCATCAGCGAATACCTTGGGGTCTCTTCTTTCCAAAATGGGATCACTTGTGGGGTAGTTATACTGCCCTGGCATTCTAGGGGCCCAAATGTGTGGTAAGGAGTTTGAAATCAAATTCTGTAAAAAATGACCTGTGAAATCCGAAAGGTGCTCTTTGGAATATGGGCCCCTTTGCCCACCTAGGCTGCAAAAAAGTGTCACACATCTGGTATCTCCGTACTCAGGAGAAGTTGTGGAATGTGTTTTGGGGTGTCATTTTACATATACCCATGCTGGGTGAGAGAAATATCTTGGCAAAAGACAACTTTTCCCATTTTTTTATACAAAGTTGGCATTTGACCAAGATATTTATCTCACCCAGCATGGGTATATGTAAAGAGACACCCCAAAACACATTCCTCAACTTCTCCTGAATACAGAGATACCAGATGTGTGACACTTTTTTGCAGCCTAGGTGGGCAAAGGGGCCCATATTCCAAAGAGCACCTTTCGGATTTCACAGGTCATTTTTTACAGAATTTGATTTCAAACTCCTTACCACACATTTGGGCCCCTAGAATGCCAGGGCAGTATAACTACCCCACAAGTGACCCCATTTTGGAAAGAAGAGACCCCAAGGTATTCGCTGATGGGCATAGTGAGTTCATGGAAGTTTTTATTTTTTGTCACAAGTTAGTGGAATATGAGACTTTGTATGAAAAAAAAAAAAAAAAAAAATCATCATTTTCCACTATTTTGTGACAAAAAATAAAAAATTCTAGGAACTTGCCATGCCCCTCACGGAATACCTTGGGGTGTCTTCTTTCCAAAATGGGGTCACTTGTGGGGTAGTTATACTGCCCTGGCATTCTAGGGGCCCAAATGTGTGGTAAGGAGTTTGAAATCAAATTCTGTAAAAAATGACCTGTGAAATCCGAAAGGTGCTCTTTGGAATATGGGCCCCTTTGCCCACCTAGGCTGCAAAAAAGTGTCACACATCTGGTATCTCCGTACTCAGGAGAAGTTGGGGAATGTGTTTTGGGGTGTCATTTTACATATACCCATGCTGGGTGAGAGAAATATCTTGGCAAAAGACAACTTTTCCCATTTTTTTATACAAAGTTGGCATTTGACCAAGATATTTATCTCACTCAGCATGGGTATATGTAAAAAGACACCCCAAAACACATTCCTCAACTTCTCCTGAATACAGAGATACCAGATGTGTGACACTTTTTTGCAGCCTAGGTGGGCAAAGGGGCCCATATTCCAAAGAGCACCTTTCGGATTTCACTGGTCATTTTTTACAGAATTTGATTTCAAACTCCTTACCACACATTTGGGCCCCTAGAATGCCAGGGCAGTATAACCACCCCACAAGTGACCCTATTTTGGAAAGAAGAGACTCCAAGGTATTTCGTGATGGGCATAGTGAGTTCATAGAAGTTTTTATTTTTTGTCACAAGTTAGTGGAATATGAGACTTTGTAAGAAAAAAAAAAAAATCATCATTTTCCGCTAACTTGTGACAAAAAATAAAATGTTCTATGAACTCACTATGCCCATCAGCGAATACCTTAGGGTGTGTACTTTCCGAAATGTGGTCATTTGTGGGGTGTTTGTACAGTCTGGGCATTGTAGAACCTCAGGAAACATGACAGGTGCTCAGAAAGTCAGAGCTGCTTCAAAAAGCGGAAATTCACATTTTTGTACCATAGTTTGTAAACGCTATAACTTTTACCCAAACCATTTTTTTTTTACCCAAACATTTTTTTTTTATCAAAGACATGTAGAACAATAAATTTAGAGCAAAATTTATATATGGATGTCTTTTTTTTGCAAAATTTTACAACTGAAAGTGAAAAATGTCATTTTTTTGCTAAAAAATCGTTAAATTTCGATTAATAAGAAAAAAAGTAAAAATGTCAGCAGCAATGAAATACCACCAAATGAAAGCTCTATTAGTGAGAAGAAAAGGAGGTAAAATTCATTTGGGTGGTAAGTTGCATGACCGAGCAATAAACGGTGAAAGTAGTGTAGGTCAGAAGTGTAAAAAGTGGCCTGGTCTTTCAGGGTGTTTAAGCACTGGGGGCTGAGGTGGTTAAATATGCACATTAACCCCTTAAGGACCGGGCTCATTTTCATCTTCAGGACCATTTTTTGCAAATCTGACCAGTGTCACTTTATGTGGTGATAACTTTGAAAAGCTTTGACTTATCTAGGCCATTCTGAGATTGTTTTTTCATCGCATATTGTACTTCATGACACTGGTAAAATGGAGTAAAAAAATATCATTTTTATTTATAAAAAAATACAAATTTTTACCAAAATTTTGAAAAATTAGCAAATTTCCAAGTTTCAATTTCTCTACTTCTATAATACATATTAATACCTATAAAAATAGTTATTACTTTACATTTCCCAAATGTCTTCTTCATGTTAGGATCATTTTGGGAATGAAGTTTTATTTTTAGGGGACGTTACAAGGCTTAGAAATTTAGAAGTAAATCTTGAAATTTCTGAGAAATTTTCAAAAAACAACTTTTTAAGGACCAGTTCAGGTCTGAAGTCACTTTGTGAAGCTTACATGATGGAAACCACCCAAAAATGACCCCATTCTAGAAACGACACCCCTCAAGGTATTCAAAACTGATTTTACAAACGTTGTTAACCCTTTAGATGTTCCACAAGAATTAATGGAAAATAGAGATACAATTTCCAACTTTCACTTTTTTGGCAGATTTTCCATTTTAGTATTTTTTTTCCAGCTACAAAGCAAGGGTTAACAGCCAAACAAAACTCATTATTTATGGCCCTGATTCTGTAGTTTACAGTAACACCCCATATGTTGTCGTAAACTGCTGTACGGGCACACGGCAGGGCGCAGAAGGAAAGGAATGCCATACGGGTTTTGGAAGGCAGATTTTGCTAGACAGTTTTTTTTTACACCGTGTCCCATTTGAAGCCCCTCTGATGCACCCCTAGAGTAGAAACTCCAAAAAAGTGACCCCATCTAAGAAACTACACCCCTCAAGGTATTAAAAACTTATTTTACAAACATTGTTCACCCTTTAGGTGTTCCACAAGAGTTATTGGCAAATAGAGATGAAATTTCAGAATTTCAATTTTTTGACAAATTTTCCATTTTAATCCATTTTTTTCAGTAACAAAGCAAGGGTTAACAGCCAAACAAAACTCAATATTTATGGCCCTGATTCTGGAGTTTACAGAAACACCCCATATTTGGTCGTAAACTGCTGTACGGGCACACGGCAGGGCGCAGAAGGAAAGGAATGCCATACGGTTTTTGGAATCCAGATTTTGCTAGACTGTTTTTTTTTACACCATGTCCCATTTGAAGCCCCCTTGATGCACCCCTAGAGTAGAAACTCATAAAAAGTGACCCCATTTTAGAAACTACGGGATAGGGTGGAAGTTTTGTTGGTACTAGTTTAGGGTACATATGATTTTTGGTTGCTCTATATTACACTTTTTGTGAGGCAAGGTAACAAGAAATAGCTTTTTTGGCACCGTTTTTTTTTTTTTGTTGTTTACAACATTCATCTGACAGGTTAGATCATGTGGTATTTTTATAGAGCAGGTTGTCACGGACGCGGCGATACCTAATATGTATACATTTTTTTTTATTTATGTTAGTTTTACACAATGATTTCATTTTTGAAAAAAAAAATCATGTTTTAGTGTCTCCATAGTCTGAGAGCCATAGTTTTTTCAGTTTTTGGGCGATTATCTTAGTTAGGGTATGATTTTTGCGGGATGAGATGACGGTTTGATTGGCACTATCTTGGGGTGCATGTGACTTTTTGATCGATTGCTATTACACTTTTTGTGATGGAAGGTGACAAAAAATGGTTTATTTAGCACAGTTTTTATTTTTTACGGTGTTCATCTGAGGGGTTAGGTCATGTGATATTTGTATAGAGCTGGTCGATACGGACGCAGCGATACCTAATATGTATACTTTTTATTTATTTATGTAAGTTTTACACAATAATATTTTTGAAACAAAAAAAAATCATGTTTTAGTGTCTCCATATTCTGAGAGCCATAGTTTTTTCAGTTTTTGGGCGATTATCTTAGGTAGGGTCTCATTTTTTGCGGGATGAGATGACGGTTTGATTGGCACTATTTTGGGGTGCATATGTGTCACGAGGGTGTCAAGAACCATGCCTAACTCCGTTATACCCGGGGTCAGGAAGTCGCAGCGGTTGGCTGCACGCTCTATGTAAGATAGGGCTGTTTCCTTATGGTAGCTTTCTGGGTTTGCTTTGAAAACCCTTTTGGCTCACTCAGGGATCCGTAGCTCCTTCTCCTCAGCTGTTCCTTGTCCAGCACTCCCAAACCTCCTTATATTCCCCACTCACACTTCTCTGGTTGCCAGATATAGAGCTTCCTGCCTGGACATCTATTCTGACCCTCTGGAGCTGTGTTGCTGCGTTCTCTGGTAGTTGGTCCAGAACGCTACCCTCCGGATCCCTGTTGGACCTTTGTGGTCTATTGTGGTCGCTCACCTGGGTGTATGTGTTTGTCTGTATTGTCTTTCCTCTCCCTGGTGTTTCCCTCTTAGTGTTAGTGGTGCGGATTAGCGATCCCACCGGCCCGTTCACTATCTAGGGCTCATTTTAGGGAAAGCCAGGGTTTAGGCACGTGATCGCCGCACGGGTGAGGAACCCGTCTAGGGATGTCAGGGCAGTCAGGTGCCAGCCGCAACGTGAGTTAGGGGTCACCACCCTTCCCTCTCCCTTGGGCAGGGCTTTCCCTTTTCCTTCCCTGTGCGTGACGCCAGTCATTACAATATGACTTTTTGATCGCTTGCTATTACACTTTTTGTGATGTAAGGTGACAAAAAATGGTTTATTTAGCACAGTTATTATTTTTATTTTTTACGGTGTTCATCTGAGGGGTTAGGTCATGTGATATTTTTATATAGTCGGTCGATACGGATGCGACGATACCTAATATATATACTTTTTATTTATTTATGTAAGTTTTACACAATAACAGCTTTGTCTCAAGTAGGGGCTCATTTTTTGCGGGATAAGGTGACGGTTAGATTGGTACTATTTTGGTGGGCGTACGCCTTTTTGATCGCTTGCAGTTGTACTTTTTGTGATGTAAGGTGACAAAAAAATTGTTTATTTAGCACAGTTTTTATTTTTTATTTTTTACGTTGTTCATCTGAGGGGTTAGGTCATGTGATAGGTTTATAGAGCTGGTTGATACGGACGCAACGATACCTAATATGTCTATATGTCTTTTCCCTATTTTTTTTTTCCTATTTTTTTTTACTTTATTTTTGGAAAAGGACATGAACTTTTAATTTTGTACTTGAAACTTTTAATTTTTTTTGCAAAACTTTAATTTTATTAACTTTTTTTTTTCACTTTCTTTTTTGTCCCACTTTGGGACAGGGTCTGAGCCTTGTTTCAATACAGCACAATACATCTGTAATGTGCTGTATTGAACTGTTAGTGTCTTACACTGTAAGCCGCTAACAGTTGCCTAGGAGACCCAGCCTGGGGGCTGGGCCTCTTAGGCTTCCGTACATGACAGGCCCCAAGCCTTGGAATGGCTTGGGGCTGCCATGGCATTGATCGAGTCCCCGCCACAGCAGAGCGGAGACCCGATGCATGAGGTGAGGGAGCGCAAACCTCCCATATGCCGCGGTCAGCTCTGACCGCGGCATATGAGGGGTTAATCCACCGGCATCGGCGTTATCGCCAATGCTGGTGGATGCAGTAGGGATCCGGCTGTCAGTAACCGCCGGATCTCTGCTTCTGACCGGGGGGACCGCACGCCGGGGAGGAACGACTGCAGGACGAGAGCGCTCGTCTTTGAGCGCTAAGTGCCAGCGTTTGGGGATGATCATTCTCGTCCTGGGTCATTAAGGGGTTAAGCAACTTTCCTATTGGGTTGGTTTGGTAGAATTGTCCAATATGTAGAATATAGCGCTATATTCGTATTACAAATATTCATTTATTTTTTTCATCTGAACCCATTACATTTACTATCATTAATGGGTTCAGATGAAAAAAAAAAAGAATATTCGTTTTAACAAATACATATCAATATATTCTAAATATTCTCAAATTATCGAAGTGCCGATATTCGCGAGAAAAATTCGCTATTTGAATATTCGCGCTCAACACTAGTGAAGGAAGACTCAGAAGATCCTGCTTTATCTGCACAACTGGAATGTCTGATATGTTTTACCTACAGAACTGGAATGTCTACTAGAGTACATAGATGCCTATACCGCTAGCATAGTCAGAAGTTAGGTGACTTCTCAGAGGTGTTGACATAAAGTACATCAGCATAGCATGAGCAAATTATGTAATGATGTTATGGCAACGGGTGGAACCATTGTGCCAACCAACAGATCTGACTTTGTGCTAATCCTAAGAGTACGACCACATGGAGCAGTCGTGATCCGGTCTGGTTGAGGCTGTGCTGCGGTCAAGATCCACGCGGCCAATTGGCGCGTAGGTACCTTTCATTTAACTAATAATGCCCACATTGTATAGTAGGTCTTCATTATTAATGGCAAATAATACATTTTTGCTGCTCAAGAGTCCAGTGGCACTGTGCTTTACACTTCTCCATCCGACGCTCAGCATTATGCCTGATGATGTAAGGCTTCCATACAGCTGCTTAGCCATATAAACCCACGACATGAAGCTCCCGGCACAGCACAGCTTTCGTGCTGATGCTAATAGAAGATGAAGTTTGGATGTTGCAGTTGTGGAGTCATCAGAGTGTTGGTTACTTTAATGCACTATGCTCTTCACCACTCAGTGACTCCGCTCTGTAACTTTACGTGGTCTCCACTTCATGGCTAAGTTGCGATGGTTCGCAAACTCTTCCACTTTACAATAATACCGCTCACAGTGGATAGTGTAATATTTGGTAGGGAAGAAATTTCAGGAACTACCTTTGGCAGTGGTGACATCCTATTACAGGACCACGCTGAAATTCAGTGAGCTCTTTATGATGAGCCATTCTTTCACAAATGTCTGTAAAGACTGAATGGCTAGAGGCTGGATTTTATACACCTGTGGCAATGGGACTGGAAGATTTCCCTGATTTTAATGGTTAAAGGGATTGTCTCACTTCAGCAACTAACAGTTATCATGTAGAGAAAGTTAATCACAAGGCACTTACTAATGTATTGGGATTGTCCATGTTGCCTCCTTTGCTGGCTTGATTCATTTTTCCATCACATTATACACTGCTCATATCCAGGGGTTACGACCATCCTGCAATGCATCAAGGGTGGCCATGCTTGAACACTATAAGATAGGGCACCAACTTCTTAGGTGGCTGGGACTACAGTTGTGTGCATAATCCGGTACTGTTTCCTATAACTGTGAAAGCAGGGTCACTGCTGCTGGATTGCATGGTGGTCGTAACTCATGGATACAAATAGAAGGCAAATTAACTGTAAATACAGGGAACAAAGGTGCACCATGGGCTAAGTATGTATAGTACAATACGATTAGCAAAAGGACTCCTGATTGGAGGCTCACCTTGTAGAGTTGCGCTAGCATCAGCACAACCCTATTGTAGATATGTGTGGGTGAATCTTCAAAATGGAGCTGCCAGAACTCCCGATGAAGAGTAATTGCAGATAAAGTAAAAGGACCCCTTGGCGCATAAAACCAGAGGAACATGACATGATGAGGTGGATCTTCTTGTTTATTCAGAGTAGTAAAAACAACGTGTTCCTGGGGAAGACAACCCCCTTCATCAGGTTAGCAACTGGTAACCTGATGAAGGGGGTTGTCTTCCCCCGAAACACGTTGTTTTTACTACTGGAGCAACTGGGAACCTGATGAAGGAGATTGTCTTCCCCAGAAACACATTGATCTTACTACTCAGAATAAACAAAAAGATCCACCTTATCACGTCGTGTTCCTATGTTTTTTTTCTCCAAGGGGTCCTTTAATTTTATGAGCAGTGTATAATGTGATGGAAAAATGAATCCAGTCATCAAAGGAGGCAATATGGGCGATCACAACACATTAGTAAGGGTGGGTTTACATCACGTTTTATGCCTCCGTTTGACGTATCTCTGGTAGAAAATGGAACTTTATGGTGAATGGATGCCATTGTATGGTATGAGTCTGAAGCATCCTTTAACGTATAAGTTTTTTGTATATGTTAAACGGATAGGAGAAACGTGTGATGTGAAGCCAGCCTAAGTGCCTTGTATTAACTACATGACAAATGCCATTTGCTGAAGTGAGAAAACCCCTTTAAGACGTGTGTCCAGTACTCTTCTCCATATAGTGTATTTCCAAAGTCTAGAACCGGACGTCTGCTGCACTAAATTCCCTCCGTGTGTTATCTGCCTTAGAATTCTTTATGCATTCTGCTGTTTGAAACAAAGTTCTATTCTATTAGGCATCCAGGATGGAGTAGACAGAAAGAACGAAGGCTGCGAAAATTCTGAATTTCCAATATATTATACACTCTGTCACTTCTCAGCAGGAGATTCTATTTTACACTAGAAGAAAAGTTCAAGTGGGCAAAAACGAGTTTGATAATAGATAGAGCAAAAGTATTTCTTACATGTATATGACAATCATAATATCATTTAATAGCCCAGCAACTATTGTGCCAGTCTCTTGAGCTGAACTTTTTAATTATACATATGTCAAACATTTGGCAGCATATCCTAGCTATATGCCACCAATGTATAAGATGGGACAACCCCTTAAATTGGTGCCAATAAAAAATATAACTTGCCCCTCAAGAAAAAGAAGCCCTCATATGACTATGTGAATTAAAAAAAGTTATGGCTCTTGAAAGGTTTCGAGAAAAAAACTTAAAAAAATAAAATAAAATGTCCGGGTCATTAAAATTCTGCAACTGCGCTGAAGTTCGCCAAGAAATTTGATTTGTTCTGAATTAGTCACAAATCGCTATAAATTAGGTATACATGGGCCACTCTGCTTCGGGTACAGCCACACGGAGTGGCCTGCTGTAGACAAGTTGCGGTCATGCTGCAATGAAGAACCACACAGCCAATTAGCCCTCAGCTGCCTTTCATTTAACATTGAAGAACACACTGTATAGTCAGTCATCATTGTTAACGGATGCACAACACTTTTAATGCACGTTTAAACAGGGGCTGTACCCACTTCTCCAACCCCAGAGCTCTCCTAGCCCTTCTTCTGCTATCTGCTTTTCATCCTTTTCCAAATCATTGATGAGAATATGTCTTCAAGAACATCCAGCTCCTCCTCTCTCTGCATCTTGCTGTCTTTTCTAGGAAATGAAGACTTTGACGGTTGATTTGGAAGAAGTAAAGCCAGCAAAAGATGAGGATGGTTATCATTAAGACCTGGCCCCTCTAAGGGGTGTAAATTAGATGGTATTGGTTGGCACATTGGCACCGGAATAATAAAGACTTCCATTTTATTGGTATTGAATTACATTTATGGCTGATGTAGAAATAAGTAAATGTGGGAATAAATAAATAGAACTGATGCAGAATAAGTCTCCCTGCACTTTCCCTGCACTCTCCCTGCAGTCTATCTGCACTCTCCCTGCAGCCTCCCTGTACTCTCCCTGCAGCCTCCCTGCTCTCTCCCTCTCCAATATTCTTCTATTAATCATTTTCAGCAACACTGTCCCTAATACATTTTAACAGCGGCTGCTGTGTGCCGCTGTTCCCCTGCTTACCGCCGCGGTCCCGAGCGCTGTGATCAGAGGTGATCCGCGGCCAGTGCTTCCTATTCAGTCTTAGGCTTTGTCTGTGTAGGTACTGTTGTTCTGGGATCCGCTTCACAGCTTCCTCTCAGCCCTGGCCACAGCATGCTTGCTGCTTGTTTCCTGCAGCACTTCCTTAAGGACCAGAGCGCGTCACTACCTGGGCTTTATGGTTTAGGTCATGTGACCTTGCTGACCAATCCTAGCCCTCCTGCACATATATAAGTGCCTCAGCCTCCTTCCCAGATGCCTCAGTGTCAAGATCCTTGTGTCCTGCTAAGGTTTATGATATCCGCTTCTGTTCCTGCGTTCCTGACTCGTACTTGTGTTCCTGGATTCTGCTACCCGTTTGATCCCTGCCTGCTTGCTTTGACTCTCCTGTTGCCGATCCGGATTGCCTAACCTGTACCTGTGCCGTCTGCCCTGACCTTTTACCTGTCTGACTTCGCCTCTGCCTCATCCTTCGGTCCTGCACTGTTGCTCTTGGTAATGACTACTGCTGACAATGCTTGTATCTCTGGTACCTTTCTCTGGTACCTCCTGGTCCTCCTGGGCCTGCTGCCTAATGTGCCTATCCTCCTCAAGAGGTAGCGACCTGGTGTTCTCCTCCAAAAAGTCTATCCCCACCATCAGGGGTACTGTGAAGATCGAGGGGTTCACTTAGACAATGCACTTAGAGGAGGTAGGACATGTGGCACAGTGGGTTCACACCCGCTGGTTCGTGACACGCATTAGCACTTGCCACATCTCTATGCTCAGCTCACAGTAAAATGGCAGAGACCGCGCAGGATGAGGCTTTTATAGTGCTGTGACATCACAGGGGATGGCTATCTGCAGATTGGCTGGCTGTACGGCATTATGGGTGATCTTATGTTCCCAGGCTTGTCTCCTCTACACTTAGTTTTTTATTTTGTAACACGTGCAGCCGCCATTTTAGGGAAACCTGATTCATTACTACGAAATTCGGATTTGCTTACAATCGAAGTTTTCCTAAACTTTGGACCGAATTCCATTTTGAATGCTTCGCTTTGATCAACACTAACTATAGCTACCATCAAGCACAAATCCTATATTGGCAATGCAAAATTGAAGTGCTTGCCTCCAACATGGCAGCCCTCAAGAAATTTTTTATTATTATGATTATTTATTACTATTATTATTATTATTATTACTATTTAAAACCCATGTGCAGAGAATGTGCTTTTAGTAGTATAAATGTATTTTTCTTTTTTAAGTGTCTATGTACTATATCTACATAAGGAACCAGACCATTACAAGAATCCATTTGCCGGCTCCTAGTATGGTTTTCTTTCCACATTCTTGTTGTTCGTCATATAAACTTGTATTCAACCTCTTAAATAATCCTTAAATATTATGCTTTTATGTATTTTTCTATTGTACCAATCGATGGTAAAACTGAAAAAATATATATTTTTTTCTCTTCATTTTTCCTCTTTTGTGCAGCTTTAATACCGAGGCAGCTGTTCCAACAGGAAATTGTAAAATAATTTAAATCATAAAGAGAATGAAGTAATTCTCTGAGCTATATCTGACCTTGGATGGCTTCATTCGTATATACTATAATTTTGCTGGCTCTTATTTATGTGAAATAACAAAAGTAATGAGAACAATTGATAAGATGTCATGTAATTTAGCACAAATCACTCAACCAGTTATGAGGCATAACAGAGATAACCTTTAAAGTATATCTAGATATTACAAGCTACAAATCAGTCTGCTTTATTTCTGTGTCTAATCTCATTTGACTGCGCCGAGAAAATTAGTTTTATTAAGTGCACCCAAAATCTTACTTTTATCACAAATTCATTCTTTTATTCTTAATGTCTTTTAGTTTCTTGTAAATAACATTGTTGTATTACACTGTTTGTACTGTATGTTACGACAGCAGGTGTGGAACCACTGTATTAACCAACTGATTTGGCTTGGGACTAATCCTAAGGGAATTATCCTGGCAGACCTCTGGTATTCACCCTTTAACCCCTGTACATAGGATCTAGACTTCTATGCAGGGGAACCATCAGGCTACTGCCTCCTGGTGTAGTCTCAATGTGGTTAAAAGCTTACCCATGCATTTCAGGGACACCGGTTCAGGACACCAGGAGTTCAGTCAGAATATGTAGGCAGAGACAGGCTGAGGTCAGGGGTGACACAGTACATGCAATACAGTAAATGGTCTGAGGTCAGGCAGTGAAGAGTCAAAAGAGGTAATAGACACAGGTTAGGTAAGGCAGCAAAGAGGCAATAAGGGTAAAAAGGCAGAAGTTGATACAGACAATAGAACAGCATACCATCACAGGGAACTTGACAAGCTAAAGAATCTTATTGCTCAGGCAACCTACCACAGTGTCTTAAAGGGATTCTGTCAGCAAGATCTTTCAGATTAGGCTGCCAATAGTTTCACTGAGGTCTCCTTGAGAATGTTAGAAATATATCTGTGTCTCACATATGAATGCTGTAGATTGCCCTAAAAATTATTTTATATTTATGCTAATTACCCGTGAAAAGAGCCCAAGGGGCTGTCCTAACGGTTAATGGAGAGCAGCCACGCCCATTCTGGCTGATCCTTACACCTCCCCTCATCCTAGAGTCCCCTCCCAGCTCCTCTGACATAAAGCAGACCTTGCCCTGTAATCTCAGGCAGGCACAACGAAATGTCACTTGAGCATCTGCATGGTCTGCGATCCCTCTGCCGGCTTCAGCTTCATTTAACCCACTGCTCATGCACAGAGGGATTGCAGACCGAGCGGATGCTCAAGTGACGTCTTGTTACACCCGCGCATAGGTTAAGTGAAGCTGAAGCCGACAGAGGGATCGCAGACCGGGCAGACGCTCAAGTGAACTGGGAGGGGACTTCAGGTTTAGAGGAGGTGCAGGGCACAGCCAGAATGGGCATGGCTGGGCTCCACTAGCCGCTAGGACAGCCTCTTGGGCAGTTTTCACGGGTAATTAGCATAAATATAAAATCGTTTTTAGGACACTCCACAACATTCATATGTGAGACACAGATATATTTCTAACATACTCAAGCACCCAGCGTAGCTATAGGCTGGTGAAAATGCAGGTATGTGTTCTGGCCTTTAAGAGCTAGCGAGAGAGAGCACATACATGCCCTACGGGCATAGAAGGAGAGGTCTGGCCGGCAAGTAGGCCTCAGACTGCATAGAGGGACAGAGCGGATCCAGTGGACGGACCCACTGGGAGGAAGACAATGAAAAGTGGGTCCGGACCGCTGGGCAGGGTAAGATGACCAGTAGTGGTTTGCAGAAGCTGCTGCTGTAACATTGTAAAGGGGTGCTAAAATATGGAGGGCATAGGTCACAACCAATGCTCATGTAAGTGCAAATATTACCGACACAGTGCTCAAATAATACCATAACATGGGAGCCATAAAGTGTTGAGATATCAGATGGTACACTTATAATACTACAATGCAGTGTATTCATATTGGATTCATACCTTGACAAGTAATTCAGCTATACAGTGGCCAAATAATTAGTGTTGATCACGAATATTCTAATTGCTCATTTTTATCGTGAATTTTGGCACTTTGAAAATTAGTGAAGATGTAGAATATAGCGCTATATATTCGTAATCGAGAATATTATAGATTTTTCTTTCCATCAGTAACCTCCCTTCTTGCTTGTGGGCCAATGAGAGGGCTGCAATGTCTTTGTCAGAGCTTAGCAACATCCCTAGCAACCAATAGGAAAGTTGCCTACCCCTTACTATATAAGAACCTCCACAGCAGCTATTTTCTGCAGTTTTTTTGAAGTTCTGAGAGAGAGAAAAGTGTCATTGTTGTGCTCTCTGCTTTCATCTGGATCCTATTCCTTATCCAATTACATTAGATAGATAGTTAGCTCCTATATATAATACAGATAGTTAGTGGGAGATAATCAGTGTAGAATATATAGTGTAGCTGATAGGTTCCAGTGCAGGGTGTTAGGTGGTGTGATAGGTTCTGCTGTCCATACATACATGCTACAGACATAGTGCTGGGATGTCTGAAGTTCACAACAATACTTAGTGCACCAATCAGTAATATCTACTCAGACCTGATAAAATGTGAAGTTGCACGTATTGCGTATCATTAGTGCCGATTTGCGCAATCACGAAAATAATGACTGGAGATCATGAATTCTAGAATTCGCAAATTTATTCCGAATATTATGCGAAAAATTAGCGAAATATCGCAAAAACAAATATTGCCTATGCCGCTCATCACTACAAATAATACCGAAATACAGAGTAATAATTCAACTGTCATACAGTGTCAACAGTACTGTACAGTTACAACTCTATGATGCCAAAATAATACTGCTGGATTTTGTCAAAAAATAACCATGGCCCGTTAGTTCTGCTAAACACAGCCAACTAATAGCAGAATACCGTGCTAAACAAGACTGCTATACAATGCTAAATTACACTGCTATACAGTTGCTAAATAAAACAAAAATACAGAGATTATATATTCTATTCTTACTCAATTCTACCAAATACAGCCAGTTAATACTAGAAAACAATGCCAAATAATGCCTCCCCACTGTGCAAAAGACACTGCCATACATCACCAAATTATACTGCCATACAGTTGCTAAATAAAACCAAAATATGGTGCTTGAATAGTATAGCCATGCAGTGACTAAATAGTGAAAAAATGTGCAATAAGACCAAAGGTTCAATATGTCTAAATATGCTAAGTACAAGAGAAGATAAGTAACCCCTTATAAAATACATCTACAGGGAGTGCAGAATTATTAGGCAAGTTGTATTTTTGAGGATTAATTTTATTATTGAACAACAACCATGTTCTCAATGAACCCAAAAAACTCATTAATATCAAAGCTGAATATTTTTGGAAGTAGTTTTTAGTTTGTTTTTAGTTTTAGCTATTTTAGGGGGATATCTGTGTGTGCAGGTGACTATTACTGTGCATAATTATTAGGCAACTTAACAAAAAACAAATATATACCCATTTCAATTATTTATTTTTACCAGTGAAACCAATATAACATCTCAACATTCACAAATATACATTTCTGACATTCAAAAACAAAACAAAAACAAATCAGTGACCAATATAGCCACCTTTCTTTGCAAGGACACTCAAAAGCCTGCCATCCATGGATTCTGTCAGTGTTTTGATCTGTTCACCATCAACATTGCGTGCAGCAGCAACCACAGCCTCCCAGACACTGTTCAGAGAGGTGTACTGTTTTCCCTCCTTGTAAATCTCACATTTGATGATGGACCACAGGTTCTCAATGGGGTTCAGATCAGGTGAACAAGGAGGCCATGTCATTAGATTTTCTTCTTTTATACCCTTTCTTGCCAGCCACGCTGTGGAGTACTTGGTCTCGTGTGATGGAGCATTGTCCTGCATGAAAATCATGTTTTTCTTGAAGGATGCAGACTTCTTCCTGTACCACTGCTTGAAGAAGGTGTCTTCCAGAAACTGGCAGTAGGACTGGGAGTTGAGCTTGACTCCATCCTCAACCCGAAAAGGCCCCACAAGCTCATCTTTGATGATACCAGCCCAAACCAGTACTCCACCTCCACCTTGCTGGCGTCTGAGTCGGACTGGAGCTCTCTGCCCTTTACCAATCCAGCCACGGGCCCATCCATCTGGCCCATCAAGACTCACTCTCATTTCATCAGTCCATAAAACCTTAGAAAAATCAGTCTTGAGATATTTCTTGGCCCAGTCTTGACGTTTCAGCTTGTGTGTCTTGTTCAGTGGTGGTCGTCTTTCAGCCTTTCTTACCTTGGCCATGTCTCTGAGTATTGCACACCTTGTGCTTTTGGGCACTCCAGTGATGTTGCAGCTCTGAAATATGGCCAAACTGGTGGCAAGTGGCATCTTGGCAGCTGCACGCTTGACTTTTCTCAGTTCATGGGCAGTTATTTTGCGCCTTGGTTTTTCCACACGCTTCTTGCGACCCTGTTGACTATTTTGAATGAAACGCTTGATTGTTCGATGATCACGCTTCAGAAGCTTTGCAATTTTAAGAGTGCTGCATCCCTCTGCAAGATATCTCACTATTTTTGACTTTTCTGAGCCTGTCAAGTCCTTCTTTTGACCCATTTTGCCAAAGGAAAGGAAGTTGCCTAATAATTATGCACACCTAATATAGGGTGTTGATGTCATTAGACCACACCCCTTCTCATTACAGAGATGCACATCACCTAATATGCTTAATTGGTAGTAGGCTTTCGAGCCTATACAGCTTGGAGTAAGACAACATGCATAAAGAGGATGATGTGGTCAAAATACTCATTTGCCTAATAATTCTGCACGCAGTGTAGAGTAATACAATAACTTGAAGAAAGAGAGGATCTGTCTCTTCTCTCTTGCTCTTTGTTTTTCTATGAAAGATAGATAGATAGATAGATAGATAGATAGATAATAGATAGATAGATAGATAGATAGATAATAGATAGATAGATAGATAGATAGATAGATATGAGATAGATAGATAGATAGAGATGAGATAGATGATAGATTTCTGTTGTTCTATGTCACTTTTGTCCATATGTGACAAAAATAAACCTGGTATAAAAGAGGGCACAAAGAAGTCACTGGTAGAAGTAAAAAAGCTATATTTTTATGATCTGTCCCCTGATACCAGCTTCTCATATGAGGTTCTGCCCTTCAAACTCAACGTTTCTTGTTTAGAGTTATGAATATTGTCTGTCACTAGAGCCGACAACAAAATTTGTCACTAAACCAAACTCTGTTGAAAATGTTCCTTACCTTATAAATAATACTGATTAAGATGAAAAGCTAATGTAGTCTAAAGGACACAGATCTGCCAAAAAGGCTTCTGAAAAGAGGAAACGGGCTCTTCATGTTTCAAAAGGTGCAAATAAAATACATAAAAAAATAATTAGGAGCATAGCAATGTCAGTGGGCTATGGAGGAGGGCTATGGTAGTGAGAGCCATGCTGGTGGCTATTCCAGGTATGCGTATTGTACAGTGATTGTGTGGATGTATCTATTAGTAGTGTTGATCGAGCACCAAAGTGCTCAGGTGCCCTGGCCGAACACATCGGGATGCTCAGGTGCTCTACCGAGCACCCGAGTATAATGGAAGTCAATGGGAGAACCCGAGCATTAAACCAGGCACCCCCTGCTCTGAAGAGGGGAGGGTGCCTGGTTCATAGGAAAAGGTCAGAAATTGATGGAAACACCACCTAAATGGTTCGGGAACAGCATGGGGAGGATGTCTGGATGCATCTTGGACTCCCAGAGTGCTGCTGGGAACGATGTTGTCCGAGTAGTACGCCACTTTTACAGACTGACACAAATACGCACAAAGCTGAAGATAAAATCCATTTTATAGGAAAAATTGTTAGGGAACATTTTTCCCTGTATATTTACTTGTATATAAAGTGCAAGTGCTGCCAAAAATTACAAAGAAGAGGCACTCCGATACAACCTGTATATCACATAAAGAAGGGCATTATTCATATTGTGGTACAATTGTTCAGGTAGTGGGACTCCTTCACTCATAAAGCCTATGCACTAAGTGAAAGGGCTGCCAAAATGACAAGGAACCGGCACTCCAATACACCCTTTGTTACACATAAAAATGTGCATCATACACAGCCTTGAAAAACTATGATTGATGGACTGCTCGTGATCTTCAAAAAAAATTGGAGCAAGGGCCTGCTTATTTGACCATCTAAAACATTTAGAGGCGAGGGCCTGCTGCCGCTTTAGTGACTCTAGATAACCTGGGACCGATCGCATTTCCTCGTGACGGCGACGATCCATTCGGTTGCCTGCCCTATCAACTTTCAATGTTATTTTCAGCGCCAACCATGGTGACCACGGGTAACGGGGAATTAGTGTTCGATTCCGGAGAGGGAGCCTGAGAAACGGCTACGGCTACCATATCCAAGCAAGGCAGCAAGCACAAATTACCTATTAGGTATAATTAGGTGAGGGCCCTGCAGGTGAGCAGACCCTGTAAAAGATTTTAGGTGCGGGCCTGCAGGTGAGTTGACCCTGTGAAATATTCTAGGTGCGGGTCTGCAGGTGAGCTGACACTGTAAAAGATTTTAGGTATGAGCCTACAGGGGAGCTGACCTTGTAAAAGATTTTAGGTGCGGGCCTGCTGTTGAGCTGACCCTGTAAAAGATTTTAGGTGCGAGCCTTCAGGTGAGCTGACCCTGTAAAAGATTGTAGGTGAGGGCCTACAGGTGAGCTGACCCTGTAAAACATTATATGCAAGGGCCTGCAGATGAGCTGACCCTGTAAAAGATTGTAGGTGAAGGCCTGCTGGTGAGCTGACCCTGTAAAAGATTGTAGGTGAGGGCCTGATGGTGAGCTGACCCTGTAAAAATTTTTATGCGAGGGCCTGCTGGTGAGCTGACCCTGTAAAAGATTTTAGGTGCAGGCCTGCTGGTGAGCTGACCCTGTAAAATATTTTAGGTGCGGGCCTGCTGGTGAGCTGACCCTGTAAAAAATTGTAGGTGAGGGCCTGCTGGTGTTCTGACCCTATAAAAAATTATATCTCCTCATCCTCTTCCTCATCTTCTGCCCAACCACGCAAAACAGGTGGAAATAAACTTACATGGGTACCACCCTCTGTAGAGGAGGCAACCGTCTCCTGCTCCTCCTCCTCCTCTTTTTCATCGTCCAATTCGCGCTGAGAAGACGAACAGAGGGTGGTCTGGCTATCACCCTGTGTAATGTCTTCCCCCATTTCTACCTCTTCCACATGCAAAGCGTCGTCCTTAAATGTGAGCAGCAAGCGTTTGAGTAGACACAGAAGTGGGATGGTTACACTGATAATATCGTTATCGCCGCTCATGATCTCTGTTGATTCCTCAAAGTTTCAGAAAACCTCACAGATGTCAGACATCCATGCCTACTCCTCGCTTGTGAATAGCGGAAGCTGACAGGTAAGGCGACAACTATGTTGCAGCTGGTATTCCCCTACTGCCCTCTGCTACTCACAAAGCCTGGCCAACATGTTGAACGTGGAGTTCCAGCGCGTGATCACGTCGCACAACAGTTGGTGAGCTGGCAATTTCTATCGCTGCTGCAGCATTGACAGACCGGCTGAAGCTGTTGATGACTTTCGGAAATGTGCACACACGCGGCACACCTTCACCAGTAGCTCAGGCAAATCGGGGTAGGTTTTGAGAAACCACTGGACCACTACGTTTAAGATGTGGGCTAGGCATGGGATGTGTGTGAGCTTGCCGAGCTCCAAAGCCGCCACCAAGTTACGGCCATTATCAGACACAACCATGCCTGGTTCTAGGTTGAGTGGCGTGGTCTCTTATCCCCTGCCACAGCTCTGCGGCGGTGTGCTGTTTGTCCCCTAAGCATATCAGCTTCAGCCCGGCCTGTTGCCACTTCCCCACTGCAGTGCTACACTGCTTCCAGCTACCGACTGATGACTGACTGGTGCTGCACGAGGATAATTCGGAGGTGGAAGTGGAGGAGGAGGCGGAGGAGAAAAAGTGGGGTTTGGAGCCACTAATGTAGGTGGTGGCGGAAACCCTGATGGAATTAGGGCCCGCAATCCTTTGCGTCAGTAGCACCTGTGCCATCCCAGGGTACTACTCGCTCCCGGCCTCCACAACATTCACCCAGTGTGCTGTCAGGGAAATGTAGCATCCCTGGCCGAAGGCACTTGTTCATGTGTCCGTGGTTAAGTGGACCTTTTAGTAACTGCGTTGGTCAGGGCACGTGTGATGTTACGGGAAACATGTTGGTGTAAGGCTGGGACTGCACACCGTGAAAAATAGTGGCAGCTGGAGATAGAGTAACGCGGAATGGATGCCGACATCAGGCTGCGGAAGGCCTCAGTGTCCACAAGCTTAAATGGCAACATTTTCAGGGCCAGTAATTTAAAAAGCTGCGCATTTAATGCTATGGCCTATGGGTGGGTGGCTGGGGATTTTCACTTGCGTTAAAAGGCCTTTGGTAAGGACATTTGGATGCTGCCCTGGGACACGGAAGTGGATGTGGTCGCTAAAGGTGCTTGCGAAGGTTCAGGTGCTGGGCGGGAGGCATTCGGGACTGCGCCTTTGACAGGGGATTGGCCAGCACGTAACACAGGGGAATAGGAGGCAGTGGTGTGACCCATAGACACAGATAGTGGACCCAGGCATTAGTCCCACTTATTACGGTGCTTGAATGCCATGTGGCGGATCATGCTGGTGGTAGTGAGGTTGCTAGTGTTAACGTCCCGGCTCATTTTGGTACGGCACAGGTTGCAAACTACTATTCTTTTGTGGTCCGCACTTTCCTCAAAATAGCACCATGCTAGAACACCTACCCCTTGGCATGGGAGATTTCCGCAAGGGGGTGCTCCGTGGAACAGTTGCGGGCCTGTTTGGCCTTCTCCCTTTTGCAACCCCACTGCCTCTTCCATCCTGTTGGAGTGCAGCAGATCTCTCCCCCTCTGTACTTCTGTCCTCGCTCGGCTTTCCACCTTCCCAGGTTGGGTCAGTGACTTCATCGTCCACCACCTCCTCCTCCACTTCCTCACTCTGCTCATCCTCCTGACTTGTTGACCTAACCACTACCTAAGTTATTGACAACTGTGTCTTATCCTCTTCATCAACCTTTTGAGACAGTTATTGCCGTTGCGTTATTGGAAACTGTGTCTAATCATCATCCACCTCATTAAACAGTTATTGCTGTTCCCCACCGTCATCTTCTTGTGATTGTGGATGCTCAAGAGTTTGGGAATCAGGGCACAAGATATTTCCCTCTTCAAGCGTGCTTGGCGAGAGGGTCAAATCAAGGAATAGCACTGAAAAGAGCTCCTCGGAATATCTGAGTGTGGGATCACTTGTTTGCCCAGACTCTCCATGGTGAGAGGAAGGAGGATCAGGGTGAGGATTGGGTTGAGCAGACTTTTGGCATCTGAGACTGGACTTGGTGGAAGACAGGGTGGTGCTTAACCGACTGGAAGCATTATCTGCTGCAATCCAACCGACCACCTTGTCGCACTGGTCTGACTTCAAGAGTGGTGTCCTGCGCCGCCCTGCAAACTGGGTCATAAAGCTAGGTAACGTGGATGATTGTTTTTCTTGTGCTCTGGCAGCAGGCACAATTTCACCGCGCCCAGGGCCACGGCCTCTGCGTGCACCATCAGCATCACGGCCACTTCCCCGTCCCTTACTGCTCGCCTTCTTCATATTAAATGTTATATATGATTGAAAGTCTGTCACACGTACAGTAGTGTAGGATTTGAAAGTGTATGCACAAACAAATTTAAAAGCAGTATTTGGGATGTGGAAACGTCATACAGGAGATATACCGCAGATAATGTCAATGCTGTCACCAGCGGCTAATCAAAAATTACAGGGAATGTCACAGGTATTTGGGATGAGGAAACGTTATACAGGAGATGTACCACCGGTAATGTTACTGTCCGCAGCGTCTACGCAAAAAAGTACACTGTATGTCACAGATAATTTTTTGAATCGCACACGTTACACTGCATATGTGGCCCTGGTAATGTTACTGTTAGAAGTGGAGAACGTCTATTGACAAAGTACACTGTTTGTCACAGATATTTTTGGGATGCGCACATTTTACACTGGAGATGTGGTGCAGCTAATGTTACTGGCCGCAGCAGACACCGTCTACGGAAAAAGGACACTGTATGTCACAGATACATTTTTTCAGCGCACACATTACACTGCAGATATGGCACTGGTTATGTCACTGTCAGAAGCGGACACCGTCTATTGAAAAAGTACACTGGATGTCGCAGATATTTTTCGGATGCACACATTTTACACTGGAGATGTGGCGCAGTCCTAACCTCAGTATCTGAGGAAAGGGATTTAGGGGTCATTATTTCAGAAGACTTAAAGGTAGGCAGACAATGTCATAGAGCAGCAGGAAATGCTAGCAGAATGCTTGGGTGTATAGGGAGAGGCATTACCAGTAGAAAGAGGGAGGTGCTCATGCCGCTCTACAGAGCACTAGTGAGACCTCATTTGGAGTATTGTGCTCAGTACTGGAGACCATATCTCCAGAAGGATATTGATACTTTGGAGAGAGTTCAGAGAAGAGCTACTAAACTGGTACATGGATTGCAGGATAAAACTTACCAGGAAAGATTAAAGGACCTTAACATGTATAGCTTGGAAGAAAGACGAGACAGAGGGGATATGATAGAAACTTTTAAATACATAAAGGGAATCAACAAGGTAAAAGAGGAGAGAATATTTAAAAGAAGAAAAACTGCTACATGAGGACATAGTTTTAAATTAGAGGGGCAAAGGTTTAGAAGTAATATCAGGAAGTATTACTTTACTGAGAGAGTAGTGGATGCATGGAATAGCCTTCCTGCAGAAGTGGTAGCTGCAAATACAGTGAAGGAGTTTAATAATGCATGGGATAGGCATAAGGCCATCCTTCATATAAGATAGGGCCAGGGGCTATTCAAGGTATTCAGTATATTGGGCAGACTAGATGCGCCAAATGGTTCTTATCTGCCGACACATTCTATGTTTCTATGTCACTGTCCACAGCAGACACCGTCTACGGAAAAGGACACAGGATGTCACAGATATTTTTTGGATGCACACACTTTACACTGGTGATGTGGCGCAGCTAATGTCACTGTCCGCAGCGGACACCATCTATGAAAAAAGTACACTGGATGTCACCGATTTTTTGGGGATGCGCACACTTTACACTGGAGATGTGGTGCAGCTAATGTCGCTGTCTGCAATAGATATTGCTGCCACACACAATAGTCCTTAGAAGAACTTTTGGGTCTCTGAAAATTTTGGAGGTAAAAATTTTCATAAATCACTCCCTACACTGTCTGTCCCTTCCTCAGCACAGCTCTCCCTGACTAAAGAATGAGCCGAACATGCGTCATCAAGTGCTATATAGCACCCAATGACGCGTTCCGTTCAGCCAATCACTGTAATGTCAGCAGCCAACATGGCTACGGCATTACAGTGAGGGCAGTACTTACCTGCACGTTTATTGGCTGCGTAGAAGCCAAGAGATGTGCGGGGCAGAGACTCGAGCATTGTGCTCGAGAACATGCAGTATTCGGCCAAATACCGCCATGTGCCGAGTATCGAGATGTTCGAGCCGAACTGGTGTTCGGCCGAGCATGCTCGATCATCACTATCTATTAGTGATGGGCGGCAGGAGCAATATTAGAATTTGCAATATTTTGCGAATATTTGGGCAAATATTCGTCATAAATTTGCGAATTCGAGAATTTGCGATTATTTTCTTGATTGCGAAAATCGACAATGTAATATGCACGTATTGCACGCGCAATACAGGCGTGGGTCACTTTTCCTACCTTTTTCAAGCTGCTTGAAGTTTCCTGGGACTGGAGAAAATGGTTGGCAATGCAGGACATTACAATATCTTTATATGCAGATAGAGGGCTCCAATATATTTGTGTTTGCGCAAATCGGCAATTAATGATGTGCATATTTTGGCACAATACGTGCAACTTCACATTTTAACAGGTCTGAGTAGAAATTACTGATTGGTGCACTAAGTATTGTTGTGAACTTCTGACATCACAGCACTATGTCTGTAGCATGTATGTATGGACAGCAGAACCTATCACACTACCTAACACCCTGCACTGGAACCTATCAGCTACACTATAGCAGGAAATAACCTACACTGACTATCTGTATTATATATATAAACTAACTAACTAACTAACTAACTAACTAATGTAATGACACAGCAAAGCACAGAGCACAGCAATGTCACTGCTGTCTCTCTCTCAGAACTGCAAAAAACTAAAGAAAATAGCTGCTGGGGAGGTTCTTATATAGTAAGGGGTAGGCAACTTTCCTATTGGTTGCTAGGGATGTTGCTAAGCTCAGACAAAGACATTGCAGCCTTCTCATTGGCCCACAAGCAAGAAACAGGGAGGGATCATGAGTTCAGATGAAAAAAAATCTAGAATATTCGCGAATAGTTATTGATAAACATCGGCCAGGACAGTTCGCAAACGCGATCCCGCAAACGCGATCCCGCAAACGCGATCAAATGTTCGCAAACCGCAAGTTCGCGGCGGGCCCCATTCACTGTATAGACAGTGACATACTAGAGGGGAATCAATGACAAAAATTCCAACAAAAAATATGTATCTTAATCAGGGGACATTTTTATACGTCTTAAAGGGAAATTCTCTGAAATGTGCCCTGTTGGAGCCTAGAAAATTTATATTTTAGGCCACGGGAGTATGGGCATTAAAAATTTGGCATTCACCTGACATAAAAGAAATTCAGATTATGTGGATCGAGGTACATTATGCGGTCAATGGATAAAAACTGTACTGTAGGCCCCAAACATTAGGCATTCACTGGACAGAAAAGATCAAGTGATTATGTGGCCGGAGGTATATTACACGGTCAATGGATATAAATTTTACTGCAGGCCAGTACAAATACATGTCAAATACATATGTTTAAAAGAACTAAAAATATAAAATTGGATTAAAAACATGGCTAACGAAATCCCCCCTCTTAAAAAAAACTCTAATGATAATAAGTTGAAATTCGATAACACAAATGCTGCACTACCCAAATGCACTATATTTAAAGTATATATTTGGTATATCACACCCCTGCCTCAATCAGTTTTTTGGGGGGGCAACTGGTATATCACACCAGTAGAAATTATTTGGTCCAATGGCGTTTGTCACTATCTGTAGCTGAGGTAGCGCAGCAAAACCGCAAACAAATGCTGCACTACCTAAATGCACTATATAGAAAGTATATTATTGATATATAACATCCCTGCTTCAATCAGTTTATTTGGGGGGCAACTGGTCTATCACACCAGTAAAAATTTGTTGTTCCAACAGCGTTTGGCACTCTGTGTAGCTGCGGTATCGCAGCAGAACCGCACACAACTGCTGCACAATACAAATGCACTATAATATACTTTCTATGTTAGAAAGTATATTAAAAGTATATCACACCCCTCAGTATGTCACACCTATCGATAGCACACCTATACTAGTCCTTAAAAGGACTTTTGTGGCCCTATTAGCTAGCGTTTGGTGTCCCTAACAGCCTGTCCCTGCTCCACACAGAAACCTCTCCCTACACTGGCAAAAGACTGAATGTAAAATGACGGCCAGATCGGGTTTATTTATAAGGTAGGGGGAGTGTCCATGTGCTGAAACGTCTCAATTGGCTGTCCTGTACCACCTGATGGATGTGTCATCGGTCAAAGTTCTTCACAATGTAAAAGAATATGGCGCCGGCGGACATCGCCATATGTTCGCCCGTTCGGCGAACCGCGAACGAGCAAAGTTCGCTGTGAAACGATCGCCGGGCGAACCACAAGGCCATCTCTATTCGCGAATACGAATATATAGCACTATATTCTAAATCTACGTGAATTCTCAAAGTGGCGAAGTGGTGATATTCGCGATTAAAATTTGTGATTCGAATATTCGCGCCCAACGCTAGTTTCTATATGTATGTGAGTGTGTAGGATGATGTATATGAATACGTTTATGAGACTCTGTTCACACCTGCATTGTGGCTTACGTTTGTAATGGAAGTCATAATATTTTGGCAGAACCTTGCTCCCAATAGACACTAGTGACGCCTGTCGAGCCCATTTCCCAAGTCTAAAAGAGGAACATTTGTAGACTATGGATACCATTTTGCCATGTTTATATTGTTTCTTTGCAAACTGAGCATAAAATTAAGTATCTTTGTAAATAGTCTTCATTAAAAATGTCTTACCATTTTGCTTCTGCAGAGTGTGTGTAACAATGGCAGTTGGCAGCCGCCAGCTTGCAGCACATCCTGCTATGTACCTCAGTTGAACTGCACCCAAGGCTCCTCCTCTCCGCGGCAGGCTCCGGACCCACTTTCCTGCACTGTCGCAGGCGGCGACAGCTTCAGTTGCACCTAGTAGGAGCTGCATGCGTCCTGTTTCTTTAAGGATTCGTGCACGCCCCTGATTACGCCTTCTCTCCAATCCCGGCCAGGCACCACCTTTATAAGGGTGTTTCCCCCTTCCTGTGATGCCTGAGCAATATTGTAGTTCTCTACAGCGAAGGTTCCAGCTCGTAGTTCCTGTGTTGTTATCCTGCTTCCGACCTTAGCCTGTATCCTGACCTCGTCTCTGGCTGATCCTCCTGTACCTCACTGCTCTAAAGTGTATGATTTGGATTGTTGACCATGCCTCTGTCTGCTGTTCAGCTTGTTACACCTGCTGCACCTGAGCTATTCAGCTCTGCTGTTCTAACAGCTCCAGCTCTGCTTCATCTGACTCTGCTGCTGCGCTTCTTCCATCCAGCGACAGCTCCACCTGCCTGAATCCCCAGTGCTTTCACCAGGGCATTCTCCGCCAGCTGCCACTTAACCGGGACCACTCTTGCGGTAGAGACCTGGTGTCTCCCCTGCAGCTAAGACCAGCTTCCGCATCTTGGAGTGGGATAAAGGGTGAAGACCAGGGGAACACTTAGATTCCGCTCCCAAGTTTGGCCCAAAGCCAAACCGGTAAGTGGCACAGCGGGTCCACACCCGTTGGAGCGTTACAGTGTGTGTAAGTCCTTCACCTAGCTAGTGATGGTGCTGCTCCATGTGACATAAGCACTGCTCTTGTTTCTGGTGGCTTTCTCTGCTGTCTGGTACCTTCTCTCAGCATTTGAGATTGCAGCAGGGGGAGTGAAGAGGTTGTACATGAGAGATCAGAGAGTGGAGAGGGGAGAAGGCATACAAAGATGGAAGCTCAAGCTAAAAACTAATACATGCAAAATTCACTTTGTTTCCATGACAAAGCTATCAATAGTCTGGAAAAAAAACAGGATCCATTGGGACTTAGGTGAAAAGTAGGGGCACTTGAGAGATATGAATTTATATATATGAATGAAGTTTAGGTTATGGTTCGGTGTTCGGGTGATTTTATTATTTTCCGTTATAACATGGTTATATGGGAAAATAATAGCATTCTTAAGATAGAATGCAAAACAATATGTCCATTTAGGGGTTAAAAAAAATCACTTCAGTCACTTGATTGAACTGCAGCAGCTTCTTCTATCTTCATTGAGAATGACCTGCCAAAGGACCTGCGATGTGCTCGATGACGTCACCGCGCTCTCCCATGTGGTGACGTCATCACGCATATCGATGAGGTGAGGTTTTTGTTTTTTTAAACCCCCAAAATGACCATATTGTTTTCCATTCTGTCTTAAGAATGCTATTATTTTCCGATATAACCATGTTATAATGGAAAACAATAAAGTGAAGTTCAGTTTTGTTGACTTTAATGGGGTTTGGGGTCAAGTTAGGGTCAAGTTCGGGTCCCGAACCCGAACTTTGACCTCAAGTTTGGCCAAACCCGGCGAAGTCGAGCTTCCACTGGTTCACTCATCCCTATATATGACACCAACTCTTCTGTTTTGTGATGGCAGTGAAAAAACTGATTGCTAGCACCTTGTTCTAGAGCATAAGTCTATGATTGGTGGGGGTCCAATCAGTGCGGAAGCTGCAATATCAAGCCCATCAAGTCCAGACGAGCACCTGTGCCAGTGTAAGGAATAAAGGGATTGTGCTAATCAGTGTAGACCCTGAAGGTCAGACCCTCATGATCAAACCATATCTTATAATACAGCTCATGATGATCAATGGAAGATCTGAAGATCCCCTGTGGAGAATTATGTGGATATTAAAGAAAAGGGGTATCAGTTATTTCAGAATTGATCTCACTTTTTCTCACGTTTCATTTGCTTCAAAATTTGCAATTTTCTCAGTCCAGAAGTAAAATCAGCTTAAATTTGCAATGTTCTTAGGTCATGCCTCTCTCCCAAAACACATTTATCTGTCACTTTATTAAACAGACCCGTAGGAAGAGTTTGAGGCGGAAAAGTGAAAATCGTGTGGAAAGTATCTGTGTTTCTATTTATGCTTTCTCACCTCTCCGGAAGAAGTGATTGAATTATGAAATTGTCTCATCTTCATTTTACCCTTTCATCTGATATTAACCGTCTAGAGAATTAAACGCAATGTGGGAAACAAAAGCAATCTCTTCTCTTTTTCGAGGAAGCCTTGAAGAACATTGACCTCTGTGCTCACCTACCTTCATTTTAAATTTGCACCATTTACTCAATAAACTGTATACTGATATATTTACTTTCCTCAGTCACAACTGTGGGATTGCGAGCATGTGTGGAAATATATATATCTCATATCTCTTATATATATAAGAATGAGTTTCTGTCTGTCTGGACGTCTGTCTGTCTGTTCTTTATGCACGACCAAACGACTGGACCGATCTTCACCAAATTTGGCACGCAGGTACATCAGGTGTCCGGGAAGGTTTTAGACCGGGTCTCAGCTCTCTAGGACTTACCGTACCTGATATATTACAAAAAATGACCTGCATTAGCCAATGCAAGGCTGCAAGTCTTTCTCTTCAAATCCCAACTGCCATACACACAGTTTTACTCCAGGTTTCCATAACAACCCAGCTATTTTTCTTCACTGTTGTAGGTCAGCTTTAGGCTAGGGCTATAGGACAACACTAAGTCGCACCACACATAGGGCTCAACTACGCTACTACATGCCTCCAACTAGGATGGATTTTTTGCGACTGTTAAGGGGCAGACTGCTGTGGAGATCAATGTTAAGGGGGCGGGGCCCTGTGGAGGTAACTGTTAAGGGGTAGATCCCTGCGGAGGGTCACTATAAAGGGTGCAGGCCATTGTGGAGGTCAGCGTTAAGAGGGAAGGGTACTGGGGAGGTCAATGTTAAGGGGGTGGGGTGCTGTAGAGGGGTGTGGGCTTTATGAAGATCGCTGTTAAGGGGGTGGGCCATTGTGTAGGTCAATGTTAAGGTGGTGGGGTGCTGTAGCAGTTACTTTTAAGGGGGCAGGGCATTGTGGGCTGACTCTTAAGGGCACAGGCCACTGTGAAGGCCACTTTTAAGGGGCAGACCACTGTGTAGGTCATTTAAAGGGGCAGGGAACTGTGGAGATCACAGTTACAGGGGTGGGGTCCTGTCAAGGTCACTATTAAGGGGGGTTGGCCACTGTGCAGGTCACTGTTAAGGAGGAGAGATACTGTGGATGTCTTTGTTAAGGTGTTGGGCCTCTTTGGAGGTCACTGTTAAGTGGACGGGCTGCTGTGAAGATCAAAGTTAAGGGGGTAAGCTGCTGTGGAGGGTCACTGTTAAGTGGGTGGGGCACTGTGGCATCACTGTTAAAGGGGTGGGCTGCTGTAGAGGTCACTATTAAGGTGGAAAGGTGCTGTAGAGGTCACTGTTATGGGGGTCACTACGTATATCTTTTAACCTCACATACAAACATTAAATAAAATAGTGAAAATATACCTGTGCAAAGTCGGGTCATCCTGCTACTAATATATATATATATATATATATATATATAAAACAAGGAATGTGGGCAGCACCACTATCTGTATAGTACAGTCGGAGTGCCAGCGGCTGAGTCGGCGATCCACCTCCAAAAAACTGCTTGAGAAAAATCCCATTGAGAGGATTGAAACATCGCATGCTTGGTGATTAAAGCTTCTTTTACTACTTCACTACTTGGATGTGCTGCGGATTTCATTTATTCTATATATATATATATATATATATATATATATATAGCAGAGCACAGGTAATATTGAATCAGAAGCAGCGAGGGCACCAGCCCCCTTCTTTTCAAACAGCTCAATAATAAGCGGCACTCACAAGTGTGAAGTTCAAACTTGATGCTTTCTTCAGTAAAGTCACAATCCAAGTGCTTACAGCATGGGGCAGACAAACAAACTACACGCACCAAGCAGCGACGGACGTTTCGCGCTAGTTGCGCTTCGACGGACTGTACGTACAGCCAGACGAAGCGCAACTAGCACAAAACGGCCGTCGCTGTTTGGTGCGTGTAGTTTGTTCGTCTGCCCCATGCCGTAAGCACTTGGATTGTGACTTTACCGAATAAAGCATCAAGTTTGAACTTCACACTGGTGAGTGACGCTTATTATTTCTTCCTTTGAACTTGTGCATATGAGCTCGTGCTATTCTGAAGCTGTGCACCACCGGGAGTGTGATTTATTAGGAGGCTAGTGGGATTGCCTTCTTTCGGTCGCTGCATCTGAATGTTCACAGCTGTGCCGCCTTGTTATCTATGTTTCTAAATCAAAATTATAGTAATGTACAACCTAGTTAAAGGGGTTGTCAGGGAATACCTAAGTCTTAACTCATGCCCACAGCCTGCCTCTGCTATTGGAAGATTCATAGTTACCTGATCCCTAGCTCTTTGGTCCTGCATGCTGGCTTTCTTGTGTCCGTTTTCTGATCCACGGCTTATTTCCTTTCTCCTGGGCATTGGCTTGGTCACTTGCTCTGCTGCAGAAACATTTTGGCTTCAGCAGTGACATGCCTCTTGTGGAAACGACACAGATGAAGCCAGTCATTTGCTTCAGCAGAGTGGGTGACCATGTCAATGCCAAGGTTGAAGTAACCAAGCCATGGACTGGAAAATGGACACAAGGATGCCAACACGCAAGATCGAAGTGACTAGAAGCTGGTAAGTATGAATCTTTCAATGGTGGAAGCAGTCTGTGGGCATCAGTTAAAACCTAGGTATTTGTGAATGTTGCAACGTTCATTTAATACAGTATATAACACTTTATATGAGAAATGTAGTTTGATATGACAATAGTAGCTTTCTGAATTGGGATCTATAGAGGTTGAGGTTGTGGGATGTAATGCAAGGTATACAGGGATCCCCTACTTCTTGCCAAGACTCGTCAAGCGTTTTTCAACATCCTCAAAGGATGTAGGCTTTGTCATGGATTCCTATGAACACATGTGTGTCTGTCAGAATGATTTACAAGGTTGGATTTCACACTAATTACCATGTGCAGTGCCTCTGATCCGCAGCTGAGGCTTAAAATGTTAGACTTTTTTTTCAGAAAGTGTTTACCCATTTCATGGAATGTAGGTCCAGGGGTTTTATCGACATATCACCACTCTAATGTTCAAGTGAAAGATTACACTGAAAACTGCATGAGGATTTATAATTTATAGACAGATGAGGCAATGGTGCGGTGGAGGAGGGAGCAAAAGAAACTAGTAACTGGCTGGATTGAAAAATATTAAATCAGTGGAAAACTAGGATTTGTTCTTTCTTGGTTTAGTTATAGTAATGAGCGAAGTTCTTGAAATTCATTCGATTCGGATTCAGTTTGCCAGAATTGGTCAGGAGGAGATTTGATACAGGTCTGAATAAATTTGACTCAAATAAAAAGTTTTCCGATTGCCCTCATAATTGGATATGAGAACTTTGCCTGAATTGAATCATGTTTTTTAACTTCCTTAAACAGCCCCACTCCTGTACATGGCCTGAAGTTCAGCATCACTAAAGTGAATACCAGACATAACCCATGTTACAAGAGTTGCGGAGAACTTCTTTAGCTACTATACCAGAACATTAGAGCATGCCTGAATCATCTCAGATTTTTTTTAGGTCACCTGATGGAAAAAACATTTCAGTTCAACACATTAAAGAGGACTTGTCACAAAGATCATCACTTTTACATGAGACATAAAGCCTGGTTTGGTTGATTAAAACATACATATATGTTCTGCTGTTCATGTAGAATTTAAGTTTTTAGTATTATGAAAATGTGATGTTCAATGCGCTGAAGGGTGGGCCCAAACCCCTTGGTGCACCTTAGCTCATGCACTTTGTCTCAGTTACTACTCCCATCTCCCTTTGTGATGACAGGACCAAGCATCTCGACTGGGCTTGTAATTCCATGATTTAAAGTATCAGCACATGTGCAACAGTCATCTGTGCTGCCAGGGAGGCCAAAATAGATGTACTGCACATGCGCCAATAGTGTAAGCTAAGGCCTGGCAACTGAGACACAGTCGGAGCTAAGGTATACCAAGGGGTTTGGGCCTGCAACTCAGTGCACTGAACATCTATTTTCCATAATAATAAAAAAAAATCTATTTGCAATATCTGATCAATGGGGGGTGGGCTTTCCCACTGATCAGCAGTTTCGAAGGAGCTCCAGACCAGAAGTCGGCACTGGAACTACTGGTTACTCAAAAACAGCTGATCGTCAGGGTGCTGGGTGTCTGACTCTGGCCGATCAGTTATTGACGACCTATCCAGAGGTAGACAATTCCTTTTAAGACTAATGACTAATAACTAACTCTCTTACACACACACACACACACATACTCCGTCTATTATAAGTTTCTTCCTATACACAGTATTTTTATTGTTAAAGAGTTGTCAATCATCTAGGGTATTGTCGGGACCTCAAGAACCTTGAGATTCCAAACTTTAGAGCTTAGCTCGTACTGGAGCTGTTCAACCACTAATTTTAGCAAACTGACTGAGTCACTTCAAGCAAGTGACCCCACGTTATAATCAGGTTCTCGGTTCCCACTCTACGCTGCCCTCATATAGCACAGCATAAAACTTCTAACAGATCCCATAATTTACCTTAAGGGCCTTATTTGCAAATAATAAGAGCCATGCAGCAGTACCATATTATCCTGCCTTGTACCATGCTATAAAGGAGGTTTCACTACAAGGAACTGGACTAGATTGTGATTAATCCCTGCAGTCTCGTTCTGCTCCAACATAAAATCTTGAGGGACCTGATTACTGCTGGCACGGAGCTGTAACCTATCATTCTTAGTAGAAAATCACCACAAACCTTGTAGACATTCTCAGGGAGAGGGCTGCACATGTGCTTTTAAAAGCACTTCTTGACTTATTCGATTAGAGGATCCCACTGACAGGAAAAGTCATTGCATGCGGTGATTTCTTGTCTAAATAAGGGATTGTGCCAACAGATGAATATAAAACATGTTGTGCAACACGGTGAGTCCGATGCACAACATTCTCATCAGAGAGATTCCTTTCCAGTATTTCAGGCTGAATATTTGCTTCTTGTGGAACCCTCACTACTTACATTGTATTTACTGCTGTGAAGGTAGATCACAGTATTTTATACAATGCTTACACCTATCATTTAACCAAATGCTATCTACAGCAAAAATTCCTTAAAGGGGTTCGCTCATTTCAGACCCCGATGGTATGTCACTAGGATAGGCCATCATTGTCAGATACCCACCTCTGGGTCCCACTCCTGTCTCTATAAAGGGGTCAGTGAAGTGAACGGAGAACAGCATAGGCTATTTCCAGCAGTGCTATAGCAATGAATGAAGCAGTGGTCGTGCACGCACAGTGCACTCTCCATTTACCGCTATGGGACTTTCGAAAATAGCCTAACTTGCACACTCAGCTATTTTCGGAACTCCCATAAAGATAAGGGAGAGAAAATCGCACCCTGCTCCATTCTGGAGATAGAAGCAGGTCCCAGAGGTGGAACCCGTACCTACCGTATCTGACATCGATTACATATCCTAGCTGTTCGTATGCTGGAAAATGACACAATAAACCGAAAAAGTAATTACTTGATATAAATGGTGGTGGACTGATTTTATATATATTGGGCATCAATGGAGTGTGGTTGTCAGTTAGTAGTCGAGTTGGCGTCATATACTGTTGCTGGAGGCAAAATTCAGAAGCTCTTGGTGAGAAAAAGAATAAGGAGATTCTTCGAAGAGAACTGTCAGAGCATTGAACAACCCCCTTTCTCAAAGTATATCCCTGAATTATAAAGAGTCAGTGAAGTAACCGGTGCCCAACGCTGTGCCATATTATGTCAAGTTATGCATTCTGTTATGTGTTATTTGCTGTTTTTCTAAATGTTAAACCTGTTGCTTTGCTGTGCACTGCAGGGAATGTGCTGTGTCATGAAGTGCCCCACCTGTTTACATGTAAATCCATGCCTGCTGCAATATTCACTCTTGACGCAGGGTTGTCTGCCTTTCAAAAGACAATCAGTCAAGTCCCAATTATTCCCCAGCCTATTGCTGGCCAGCCATGGGTATATTAGGCACCTTCCCCAGTGGAAGGATGCTTGAGCTTAGGTTCTTAGTTTCTAGTTTATCAGCGAAGGTGAGTGTTTTTTCCTGACAATCGAACCTGATTCTCCGCTCCCTGTTTCTCGTATTGACCCATTTGCCACATGCCCTGACCTTGGACTTGTTTTTTGGATACTTTTCTACACAGCCTAACCTGACCTCGGTCTATCTCCTGATTATGACTATTACCTAACCCTTTGGTGCTTTGCATCAGTGTTTATGATCCCAGTGGGTCAGCAACCAACTGCACCAGGACTATATCAAGAGGTAGCGGCCTGGTGGCACCCCTGCAGTGAAGACAAGGTCCCTGTATAGAGGTTCAAAGGTGAGGAACATGGGACTGCCAGGATAATGCCTTTAGCATTAGCCATCAAGCTGGCTAGTTGGTACAGTGGGTCCACATCCACTACCCATTACACTGCAATTTATAAAGGGTCTGAAGAATGACTGCTGCTCTGCTGCATGGGAAGGCAGGAGGTGGTTATTGAGTAGCACAGGGTTAAGACAGGTTGCAGAGAGCAAGAAAAGGCTTCTAAGTTTTTTGCTGAGTACTCTGAGGGATGAGAATCCATTTTGTATAAATATGTCCTCCATCTTGTGCATATGTGTAAAATTACTAAGCCAGATGTGAAGACATGGCAGTTTCTGTGTATAGATAGCTACAAGGCCAAGGTAGCAGCTCCCTCGCTCCCATATCAGAGTTTTTACATACAAGAGAGAGTTATGTTATTTCTGAGTTTCAAGATGTGCTGCTGACGAATACTAATACTATTCATTATTAGAACTCTGTTAGTATTGCATAACCAATCAAATCACTAGTTTCGATCTCCAGATTTGTCTATGTTTATCTTTAGTGTTATAAAGATGTATACGTGTGGGTAATAGAGAGAGAGAATATAATTCAGCTGTGTATGTGTGTCAGCTCTCCAAGTGCTCGTACATCCACATCAATTTGGGACCCTGACAATCATAGATGTAGGGGGTTTTGCCCCCAAAAAACGTGGCGCTCAATGTGGGGCTCGACTAAAGGACAATTCATTAATCTCCGGACAACTTGGATAGTCTGGACCGGAATGGACAGATATAAAAGAAAGAGCTGCAAGGTAAGAGACTTTATCTTACATTATATCTCTGCCTCTCAGACCGATTGTCTGGTTTGAGGGATTGTTGAAAGAACATACGCATAAAGTCCTTTTACAGTCGAGTCCATATTTATAAAGGTAAGAGTGAGAAAGTGAATGCGGCGGCACTGCCCACACTTAATTTGCAGCCCTGAGTTGCGGGAAGCCGGTTCTGTGGTGCAATGAACTTCGTTTTGTGGTGCTCAGCGTTAAAGAAGTTAGACCAGTACGATTCACAATGTATGGAGAGGAGAGAAAAAGATTTTCGGCACTCTCCGAAGTAGTTATATTGTTGCAGCTTTATTCTGTAGCAAATAGTAGCCGCTACTATTTGCTACAGAGTGTCCGCCCCAGGATCCTTTATGTGCACTGTCTTCTCATGAAGCCTGAATAAAGCTGCAACAATATAACTACTTCGGTGAGTGCCGCAAATCTTTTTCTCTCCTCTCCATACATTGTGAACCATATTTATAAAGAACCTATGATTGTTTCTGATCATGAGTAACCTTGATTGGGATATTTTTCGTCTGGCTTTAGGAGTCACGGTATATGTCTTGTTTGTTCTTTACCGTGTTTGAAAAATTGCAGAAGATTATAGAAAGGGAAATCTCAGATACAGAGTACACTAGGTGAAATGTGAGGAAACTCTGAGGAAACTGAGGATAATAAATCTCAGAAACAGAGCACACTAGGTGAATAGTGAGGAAGCTCTGAGGAAACTGAGGGGAAAGAGATGACTGAATTTTGTTACTTTCTATAGTTGTTCTGGTACAGTTGAAGAGCAATGGGGAATCATGTTAGTATACTTGAAGGTTATAAGACAGCCAAAACATTTGGTGAAGGAAAGGGGAGGTAAAAAGGGTCTGAAGAATGTGGACAGTACCATTCCTGATTGACATGGGGGCAGCCAAAACAGTTGTAGACCAGAGATTCGTGCGGCCACATCAGTTAACCCCTTTTTATGTACCGGCTGTGGGATTTACAGTAGAAACTGTTTTTGTCAATGAATCTAAGCCAGTTAAACTAAAGGTAAAAGACAGTACGCTTGCTACCCAATTGTTAGCTAAAGAAAACCCACCAGAACCTATTTTAGGGACTGATGTTTTACAAGCACTGGGAGCCCACATACACTTTGATCCCGATGGCACTACCGTGTAGATTTTGGGGCCCCAGAGGAATTATTATGTCCCTTAATAGTGACACTGGCCCTGACTGAGACTGAACTGTCAGAATTAACTCTTGTAGACCACACTGTTCTTGAGGTACTACCGAGGGATTTGTGGGCAACATCTAACACAGACATTGGAAGACTCACTGTGTCTCCGGCTATAGTGCATCTTAACCCAGGATGTCGGCCCCCTCAAGTAAAGCAATAGCCCCTCAGTCATGCCCAGGAGATAGCAGTGTCCAGTCAAATTGATGCTGGATTAGACATGCCTCCATGTTAATGCAGCCATTATATGATTGTCTGTCATCTGACCTATTTCACCTGACAAAAGAGGCAGTGAATAATTTTCATACATTGAAGCTGTGCATAACCTTGGCCCCAGCCCTGAGTATTCCAAAATATGACAAGGAATTTCAGTTGTTTTGCCCAGAAATGAAGGGTCACAGTGTGGTTATACATCCTAGAAATATGGTGACCACCAGCGGCCAGTGGCGTACTGTTCAGCCGGATTAGATCCTGTCGCCAGATGCCCCCCCTCTTGTGTCAGAGCAATAGCGGCAGTGCAGAAAATGATAGAAAAAAGCTTCTGAAATTGTGTTAGACTACCCTGTGACTGTACAAACACCTCATGACATTCAGGGCATCCTGACTCAAGTTCAACCTAAGCATATTTCTATGGCTAAGCAACTTAAACTCCAGTGTGCACTCCTAATACCTTCTAACATTCCATTCGAAAGGTGTGGTACTCTGAATCCTACTACTTTGTTGCCAATCACAGATTCATAAATAGGTGGAAGGGGGCATAGAAGGTTCAGGCAGCCTCCTAAATGACATGATGGAACATGATACCCATGGCTGTATACAATTAATGCAACAAGAAACGTCAGGATTTAATCATGTACATGAAAACCCCTTTGATAACCCTGATTATGAGTATTTTGTAGATGGAAGCAAGTTCATGGGAGAGGACGGCCAGTTCCATACTGGATATGCAGTGGTCACACAGCATGAAGTAGGGATAGCTAAACCACTCCCACCTCACATGTCAGCACAAGAGGCGGAGCTGAAGGCACTCACTGAGGCGTGTAAATTGGCCAAGGGGAAGAAGGCGAACATCTACATGAACTCAAGGTATGCTTTTGGTATTGCACATGATTATGGACCCATATGGCAGGCTAGAGACTTTCTAACATCATCAGTCCAGCCAATTAAAAATAAAGACTCTGTACTTGAACTTATAAACTCTCTGTTATTACCAGAGGAGGTTGCTATTATTAAGGTAAAGGCTCATACAAGATGAACCACGGTGGAAGCAAAAGGCAATGATCGAGCAGACAACTCAGCCAAACAAGCTGCTCTTAAGCCACTAAATGCTGACACCACCCCGGTGAGAGCCTTGAGACCTTAGGATATTTCAGTAAGTACATTTCAAAGAATGCTCGAACAAATTCCTCCTGAGGAAAAAGAACTTCGGGCAAAACAGGGGGCCAAACCTGATGAACATGGAATTTGGAGAAACAAGGACAAAATTTGTCTACCATGCCATTTATACCCAGCTATGGCTCAGGAGGCCAACGGGCCCACTTACCTATCAAAAGGTGCCATGGTAAGTGTGGTTAATGCAGGGTGGATTGCTCCAGGATATTCTACAGTGGCAGCTCGGTTTGTATAAGGAAGTATCGTCTGTGCATTGAACAATCCCGGTCAAGTGGTGAAACTCCAAGCAAGCACACCCCCAGGCCACTTTACCAGCTCCAGAGACTGCAGATAGACTATATACAACTGCCTAAGGTAGAAGTATATGAATTTGTCCTTGTGTATCTTGATCTCTTTTCAGGGTGGCCAGAAGCCTTCCCAGTAGCAAAGGCAAATGCAAAGAACTCAGCAAAGAAGCTGGTCAGTGAACTGATGTGCAGGTATGGTGTCCCAGAAGTTATTGAATCAGACAGGATTATCCCCATGTGAGATTCAGTTTGGAAGCACCCCCAGATTAGGATTGTATTTTCCACAACAGTTGCAAATGAACAATGATAGCCTAACAAACTACATGCAGGTCCTCACAAAAAAAAGAGGCTTTAGCACACCCATAAAAAAGTGTTTGCTTCCCTTCCAGATCCAGATACAGTAGAAGGAACACCAGCCTGCAACCAGGAGTCTGGGTGGTGATAAAAAGACATGTGAGAAAAATCCTGGATCCCAGATTTGATGGTCCTTTCCAAGTCATGTTGACTACTCATACAGCAGTAAAGATTGAAGGAAATCCCAACTGGATACATACCTCTCACTGCAAGAAAGTTCAGACGCCTGAGGATGAGGATCCTCCTGCTGATGGCTGCCCTAATCCTGGGAGCAACGGCCCTGCACCAACAACTCAAGGATGATTGGGACGATGCACTTAGTCGACACCACCAGGTGCTGTTTAGAGGACTAAATGACACCGACAGTAAAATTACGGACTGTTGGATCTGTACTCACAGTCCCGTGAGTTAGAGAACTATGCCTTATCTGGCAATCCCTTTGACTTTTACAGAACGTGTCGTGTTGGCAGTTTGTCTCACAAATAAGACCAGGGCCTGATGATCAAAAGTATAATTCCACTGCAGTTCCTCTCCCCATAGCAGGATGGTTGGTGGGAATTTTACAAACAATAATGCAAGTAGTGTTGATTATAATAGTAATATATGCTGTGATTGAGCTTATGTTTATGTGGTGCAATAAGTTCTGTACCAAATGGAGAAACTACCAGGATTATTGAGAAGTCTTGGAAACTGCATTGATACCTAGGAGGAAATCTGGCCTCTGGCTGGCGGTTGGGCCTATCCCAACTGAAGTACCTTTGGGTTAAGATGTCAGTTCCAATATATCTCAAAATGGGGGAATTGTGAGGGATGAGAATCCATTTTGTATAAATATGTCCTCCACCTTGTGCATATGTAGAAAATTACTGAGCCCGCTGTAAAGACATGGCAGTTTCTATGTATAGATAGCTACAGGGCCCCAGTAGCAGCTTCCTCGTCCCTTATCAGAGTTTGACATACAAGAGAGTGTTATGTTCTTTCTGAGTTTCAGGATGCGCTGCTAACGAATACAGGTAATTTATATCAGATTGGTGGGAGTACGACTACCAGCACACCCATCGATCCAGTCAAGCACTGGAACCAGGCACAGCTCCATACACTGTGTAGTGGCCATGCCTGGTTAATGTAGCTCTCCCTATTTACTTGACTTGGACTGAGTTGCAGTAACAAGGCACAGTTACTACACAGCTTTGCCTGGCTCTGGTTAGTTATATGCCCAGCAATCATCAGATCATTGGATGTCTTGTAAAGTCTTGGATCTTGGATCATTGGATGTCTTGTAAGTCTTGTAAACCCTTTTAAACACTCAATGCCCCTACCAAATCCCTATTTTATTACAATCAGACTAGATGCGATTGTCATATGACTTTGCTTACGTCCCAAGTCTCAGTGATGTAAAAGATATATATGCCAAATTTCAAGAGGATTGGATAATATTTAGGGGTTGCACATATTGATCACTTTTATTACTACTCTCACTCCTGTACCTAGGAGGTTGGTTTAAAAACGACTTCAGTTTCAGGATCCCAGGGGCTCTGCATCAAGCAAGGTGGATGGCAAAGGAAATATATGCACTCAAAATTGTTCTTTTCACGAAACAGTCGAATATTCCTCAACGAGAATTAAAAGGAATGAACCAGTTTGCACATTTTGTCAGCCTCATATAAGTTCACTTTTTGCACGAGGCAATTGTAAGTTGATGGGCTCCAAAGAATGATTTAGATATGCTACAGCTTCTGAGCACTTACCCAGATGCAGACGTCAAAAAAAGTGCTCTCACAGTTGCTAAAAGACACCTTTGGTATCTGTCAGAAACAAACGTAGGATTGGCTTTTTTGAACGAACGTATTACTCAGGCTGTTAAGGAAAATATGACAAAAAATTTAGAAACCAAACCTGCAAAGAAAAAGGAAATTAAACAATTAGAGGGTAAAAACCTAGTTTTTGAAGGAAGAGACCTGAGCCATTTCGTTACTAATAAAACAAAGACGTTCATTGAATTGCTTGGGATCCACAATGTGACAGAATATTACAGTAATTCTCTAAGAAGCCATGTGAACGCTCTTAAGGTGGTCAATGATACCGCAGAAAGAGGAATTGCTCTGATAAAAAAGTTTAACAAATCGGTCAGAGATGAACAACGAAAACAATTCTTGTTGAGGGTAGTCGGGCATCACAGAAAAGTTGTCACCAAGCTAACAAAAGAATAATGATCAATATAGCACATGTTTTGCCTATCATACTACCTGTTGATTTTAGTGTCTAGTTTTAATATTATTTTAAATTTGTAATTTCTAGTTTTCCTGATAAAAGTAATTAACATTGAAAAATCTTATTTTTTGCCTACTTTTATGTAAAAACTGATCAAAGTGTGCAACCTCTAAATATTATTCAATCTTCTTTAAATTTGGCATATGTATATTTTACATCACTGAGACTTGGGGCGTAAGCAAAGTATGCAAAAATGTAAAAAAAAAATTCCATTACAAAATGAAACACTCTAAGGGTACTTTCACACTTGCGTTGTTTGATTCCAGCAGGCAGTTCTATTGGCAAACTGTATGCAAACGCATGTCATTTTTCTGACTGATCAGGCATTTTTCAGACTGATCAGGATCCTGATCAGTCTGAAAAGTGCCTGATCAGTCAGAAAAATGCATTGCAATACCGGATCCGTTTTTCCGGTGTCATCAGGCAAAATGGATCCGGTATTTATTTATTTCTCATTTTTAAAGGTCTGCGCATGCGCAGACCGGAAGGATGGATCCGGCATTCCAGTATTTTGAATGCCGGATCAGGCACTAATACATTCCTATGGAAAAAAATGCCGGATCCGGCATTCAGGCAAGTCTTCAGTTTTTTTTCGCCGGAGGTAAAACCGTAGCATGCTACGGTTTTCTCTTTTGCCTGATCAGTCAAAATGACTGAACTGAAAACATCCTGATGCATCCTGAACGGATTACTCTCCATTCAGAATGCATGGGGATATGCCTGATCAGTTCTTTTCCGGTATAGAGCCCCTAGGACGGAACTCTATGCCGGAAAAGAAAAACGCTAGTGTGAAAGTAGCCTAAGGCCTCTTTCACACTTGCGTTGTCCGGATCCGTTGTGTACTCCATTTGCCAGAAGTGCCCGCCGGATCCGTAACACCGCAAGTGAACTGAAAGCATTTGAAGACGATCCGTTATTAAAGTCCTGGTTGCCATAGTAGTAGTGGGGAGCAGGGGAGCAGTATACTTACAGTCCGTGCGGCTCCCGGGGCGCTCCAGAATGACGTCAGAGCGCCCCATGCGCATGGATGACGTGATCCATGTGATCACATGATCCATGCGCTTGGGGCGCCCTGACGTCACTCTGAAGTGCCCCGGGAGCCGCACGGACGGTAAGTATACTGCTTCCCTGCTCCCCACTACACTTTACCATAGCAAACAGGACTTTAGCGTCCCGGCAGCCATGGTAACCATTCAGAAAAAGCTAAACGTCGGATCCGGTAATGCGTCGAAGCGACGCTTAGCTTAAGGCCGGATCCGGATTAATGCCTTTCAATGGGCATTAATTCCGGATCCGGCCTTGCGGCAAGTGTTCAGGATTTTTGGCCGGAGCAAAAAGCGCAGCATGCTGCGGTATTTTCTCCGGCCAAAAAACATTCCGGTCCTGAACTGAAGACATCCTGATGCATCCTGAATGGATTTCTCTCCATTCAGAATGCATTGGGATAATCCTGATCAGGATTCTTCCGGCATAGAGCCCCGACGACGGAACTCTATGCCGGAAAACAAAACAACGCAAGTGTGAAAGAGCCCGAATGCAGTCACATCGACTAAGCGACTGTGCTTATTATTATAATCTGGCTGACTGCAGGGTTTTTTCTGTCTTTGCACAAAATGGATAATGAAAAGTTTACTCAAAGTTGCATGTTTTTCCCCATTTTAGGAATAACATTCTGAGATTAAACGCCAATGTTTTTCTGCTAATAAAAATACATTTGCTGGAGCCTTCAGCCTGTAAAATGGTTTAGTTTTTAATGTGAAAGCTAGGGTGCTACTTAGCTTCTGTGCTACTGGAAATGGTCCAAATAGCTGTCACTAAGGTTCTGCCAGGGAGAACACAGTGAAAACGCAGCTGATGTTCCAACCGCTGGACCCCAAAGGATGCTATAGGTATCTGTATCAGATATGAGATGAACTGACAGGACAAAGCTTCAAGGTACAAAATTCATATCAGCTGCCAAAAATCGTAAAGACATGTGAAGACAATAACATTAATAATCTCAAAGTTGCATGTACCTGTCAGTAAAAGACATCAAGTTGCTGGTACCACTGAGACTTTCACAAGATTTCTGTCTTCCTTCTTATTTTTCCTAGAAAACAGTGCAAGGTAAACTTTTAAATCTCTTCAATTAGATTCGTGTAAATGGCTCCCAGGCACAAAGCAATGAAATGTCCACTAGAACTGAGGATCGAGTTATTGTCACTTTGCTTTGCGAATTTCAATAGAAGTGTCTAGTTTAGAAGCTTGCTATTGTTTGTCCCATACTGCAACAACGTCAAGTTAGATGACCTTGAGAATGTACTGGTGACTTGAACTTTTTCCCAAAGGCAGGGTTGGAAAATTATGAGAACACACACATCTCTAGCTAACTCCCAAAGAAAAACACAGGGCAGCAGTGTCTAGCTGAAGAGAAGGAGAAATCTGGACGAGGCCATCAAAGAGGTCTATGATCCAGACAAATGACCAAAGACTCCCTGGAACTCAAGGACAACACAACAAAGAGAATTCTTGGGATTAGAGTCACACTATTGGTCAGTGGTATTGTTTAGTGTTCAATTAAAGACAAATACAGTAGGATGTATCTATGGCTGATGTCTAAAAGAATGGTCATGGGGACTGTTTAGAATTCTAAAGGTGAGTTTACAGGCTCCGAGGAGCAGAAGATTATTGAAAAGGAAGCCTTCAGTGGGGGTGAAGCTTTGCATTTACATGCAGCGATCACCTCCACTCCATGAGAACAAGAGATTGTTATTGTGATCACTTGTCTTCATTGCCTGCACAAACAACTATTTCACCAAAAGAAGGGGCATTTTGCTCATTCATTAATTAATTGGCTACACTTTTAGACAGGCAAATTATCAGTAACCAACATTTGTAGGAACATTTGTCCCCAATAATCTGCCCTACAATCCGGCCATGTATATACATGTTTAGATGAGGAAGATGAGGAAGAAAAATAATATATGCTTGATTAATGATCAAATGAACTGATTGGACCTTAAGGGTTATTATACCCATCTTATATAGTCATGGCATATTACTAGGACCAGGCCTGTCCAGGGGGGCAGAACTCAGCACTATAGGGGGGCCCATTTATTTTATTTGCTAATCATACCCTTCTTATGCTCACCAATGAACAGCCCATGAACATAAAAAATGCATGAGGTCCAAAACAAATAAAAATGCAAAAGCGCTGGAAAGGCCACTACAAACTTATATGTGTATCCACCATTAGGGTTACTTCACACAAAGGTTTTTGCAGGTGTTTTCCTGCACTTTTGTGTCTTTAGTGGCATTTTTAGCACCTGTGTTTTTTGGTTAATTTTTTAGCAGTAAAAACTCTAGCTCCAGATGAATGGGACGAGCAGTTAGACACTGTGTCATTGCTGCAAAGGAGATGGTGCACTAGCCCCGCTACCTCTTCGAACAACAGATTGTGGGGGGAAGGTGGGTGCCAGGAGTTGGACCCCTCAGATCTGATATTGATGACCTATTCTGAGGATAGACTATCAATATCTTAGCACCGCACGACTATTTTAAGGTGTATGAGAAATATGAAAACACATGATACACAAGTATTTTTATGCAACAGGTTTTTTTTTTGTTCATTAGGTGGCAATTTTTAGTCTTTTTGTATTCTTTTCGAAAATGTGGCATGCTGGAGCTCTTGGTGTTTTTTCAGGCTTTTTAACATCACCTTATCTATGTGGTAAAAATGCCATGAGGATACAGTTTGAAAGTAAATGCAAGAAAAAAACACAGAAAAGTGCGGGCCAAAAAAATGCTGGTGGCTAAAAAAAAAATCCATTTATTTTAACCTACAAATGTGCAATTACAAATGAAGTAATGAGCATTCATCTTCTGAAAAAAAAAATAGATCCAGAGAACGTTGGAGTGTAATAACACATCTAAGCTGTTTAAGGGCAAGAACGGCAAAGTAAAAAAAAAAAAAAAAACAAGGATGGGACCTGCAGAACCATTAATTTCTACTGGCAATTTAGATGTTATTTAAGCAATAATCCTTGAGGAATTAGTCCCTGCAAGCAGTTAGCAACTAGTAACTTAATGACCGGAGGCAAACTAATTGAATGGTTCTTAAAAGAAATTGTCTCAACAACTGTATGCGAGGGCACGGATCAGTAACACATCAAAATGTAAGCAATTTGCTTGCACTTAACAATTGATTTCAAAGTGTAGAGCACACTGGGTTGGTCTAATGTAATTCCTAGCACAAGGCTCTAAACATATTCGTGAGGAAAGTAAGAAAAAAAAAGAACATTATGTCCACTCTTAATTAAGTTGAATAAAATGATCCTATTCATAATTAGAAGAGCTGTAACACTGCAGTTCACGCTGGGTACACTCATTTTCATTCCTTCTCCATACACTGTACCTGATGCGTCTGCTCTGCCTCTGGAGTCCAATGTAAAAACCACATCAAACATTACGGAGAATGAGGAGCAGAGGGCTCCCAGGAGTCAGGACGTGGTGCCAAAAATGCTCCAAAAATGGAGTCTTCGAAACAGACATATCAATCCGAAGTGCATTAAAAAAAGAGTCATATGTATTTAAAGTAGATGCAATCAGACATCTATTCCTCGAGGAGCATGGCTCATAATGCAAATCCTTTGCACTGTAGGAGAGGAGCAGCCTCGACATATATCTTAACAGCAGGTACATTAGCCCATGGATGGTGTAGTTTGTCCTTCTCAGCATGTCATTTGATTAGAAGAGTTAAAGCAAAGTATCCTGAGCATCGCTGTTGGTACTGTAGGTGGTAAATACCATTATGTTTTTATTACCCGCCACCATTCTGCATTTATAACCGCCCTTCAGCACCTCACAGAAGAGATACTGTACAACTAGGTCATTTAAACAGTTCAGCTGTGATAAGACACGCTGCTGAATCTTAATGCAGTACTATCCCAGACTTGATTATAAGGTGTGCTTCCACTTAGTGGGACCATTACAGAGGTGCAATAAGGCAAAAGCTCTCGAAGATGTTGAACAGTAAAACAAAGTACAGAAACAACGGCATCAGCCTGTTACATCGATAGAAGTCGGTAAAGATATATATATATATAAACGAGTTAGTAGTAAAGTGATCGATCAATCTGGTCCTAAGTCTTGATATTACACTCCTTGCAGAAGTCGGAAACTAATTCTAATTCCTAGAGACCTAGAGATCAGAAATATCTTTAAATTTGTTTTGGGTTTGATTCACAGAAATTGGTCATCAGATTTGTTCCCATCCGAATAAATTTAAAAGTGTCCCAATTGATGTGAAATGTATTCCTAGAAATGTATTCAACCCCTTTTAGACTCTTTAACACCAATACAGCTTTAGTAATGTCAAAGTGACAGTGATATATGTATAGTTATGGGGAAATGGATGGAAGCCGGTGGTCAAACAGCCTGTTTAAAACCTACCTATACTGTTGAATATTTTAAAATTGAAAAAAATTCAAAACAAATATCACTTTTTGGTGGCAGATGCCTTATTCTCTGTCTTTTAACCCAGTGGTTCTTAACCTTTTCACAGCAAGTACCCTCTAATGACAAGAAATCTGAACCGAGTACCCACAAGGTAGTGAACAGTGATAAATGTTAAGCTTATTCTGATGCCACTTTCTTGTTCTCTGCTAAGCAGTTCCTTTAGATTTGACAAAAAGAATCTCATGTCAAAGCGGCATGAATCAGAATGTCAAAATGACAAGACGCAACATTGGGACCCAGGATGGACTATTGCTATTTAAATTACATTCGGCGCTACCAAACATATGGGCAAAATACAGAACTATATACCTCTAGGAGCAATGGGGATGTTGCCAATTCACCTAGAGGCTTAGCTCTTTCTGCAACTGCTGTGCCCTCTCCACTTTGATTTGGCATTATGATGTTTTCACTATCTTGCCCTGCAGAGGGCTAAGAAGAGAAAACTGAGCCTCTGGGTTTAATGGTAACGCCCCGGATACTCCTAGAGGCTCATTTGCATATATTAAAACACAATTTTTATCAGCAATGTAGGCACATATGAGCATGAGACCAACACAGATGCCTGCAGTTGCCAAGCCCACATGGAATAGATGCCCTTCAAAAAGCTAAATTACCCTCAAAGTTGCCACTTAATAATGCTCCCTAAGTGCCCCCTCGATATGTAATAATACCCAGTTAATAAGTAATTTCCTCTTAAATAAGTAATCATGCTCCCTTTTATGAAGTATGATGCCCACTAAGTGTCCAACATACAAAGTCTAGCATTGTGCCATCATATCCCCGACAAGTGTGGCATCCAAATCTCTACCCAACAAGTGTCCTGCGGCAGGAGGCCTGATCAATTCCTAATGCAGCCTACAAGATGGTGAATGGTAGGGCATGGAACATATCACCATAGAGTTCAACTACATTGGTGTCCTGTGAATGCAGATACAGTTAAGAGGGGTATTCACCCAAGATCACCAATCCTCCACTGATAGGCCATCACTACGGTCTATGGTCTTAAACCATCATGCTGGTTGCCCCCTATTAGATACATGTATCTTATTATGGGAATATGACAAGGCTCAGCAAGTCAAACCTTTGGTGAGGTACTATCAAAAATATTAAATGATGTAATAGCTACAAGTTAAATAAATGGAAAACACTTACTTTTCTTAATCTTGATTTTGAGATTTTCAAATTTGTTAACAATCACCATGTTCCAAAATGTGTCGCATTCGCCTGAAGCCCGTGTCAGGAAGTCTTTGTCAGGCATTAATATTTTCTATACTTGCTAACACAAAAATACATCTCAGTTTTGACCTTCTAAAAAGAACGGAATGATGGATCGTGGACGGAAATTAATAATTCAAGCTGTATCAAACAATATTGGTCCTCTTACTGGCATGGAGGTCGGGCGGGCGGCTAGGAGATCAATTCTCTCAGTCTGAAGGTTTCTTTTGCACCGAAGTCAACTTTATACACAAGAGTGAATAATTCTCCTTAGACCGTTTACTAGACTTTTGTGACACACTGTCAATCATAGCTCTAAGCAACTGAATCTTGTTCTTTTATGCTGTGTCAAAACCCTTTTAGCAGCTGTATCAAAGATGAAGCAGAAATGAGAACAGTGAAAATCTCAGGCGTATTTTTTTCTAATCATTTAGTCATATTTAGCTGCTTATAAAGAATGACCTATATCCTATAACATTTCTTCCCAACTCAGAAGCCCCAATAGTCCATTTCTCGAGGATTATATTATTGTTGCAGAGAGGATTTAATTTGGGTCAATAGTTTTATAATTAAGATATATATTTTCTGTTTGAGCAATCCTCGAGACCTTACCTGGATTCCTTAAAGACTTAATTTAGAAACAATGGTTAAAGGAGCATATAAATAGTCTTGAGTCCAAAATACCACCTCTTTGAGAAGACCAAGAAGACCACCTGTACATGCATATTAACCAACGTCTTTTAGTAGACCACCACTCTAGACACCAATTTTGCTATGCAATTTTGGGTGGTCATCTCAAAGGGATTTCCCTGTATTGATTTATCAACTTCAGTTGCAAAAGATTAATTGCTGGACATCCCCTGACATCTAGTAGTAGCCTATATAATACATTCAACATTCAGGCTAAAATAAAGAAAGCAATTGTAATGATATTTTACCTGACTTTGAAATTGCTAGTCATTATTACCAAGTATTGTGAGATAAAGATCTGGGCAATACAAATTTTTATTCACTCACCAAAAGTTGGTCATTCAAACTATTGACTATGTCTGTTGGCTGAACCTACTGATTTTGGCGAAGACTTGACTCTCCTTGTAGCAGATGTTGGGGGAGATAAGAATGGGGCTGTTGGGTTTCGACATGTCCAATCTCTTTCTTCTATGAGGGATAAGAGTTGTTTAGCAGCAACTTAGGTCTCTTCTCCCCTTTCAGAAAGCATCTGAGTATGCTTAGGTATGGATGACCAGACAGGCATCTTATGAGTATGAATAGCAATGTTAAGTCAATCCAAGTATCTAAAGTGGACTTTGATCCAAATTTCAGGAAAAATTAGATTTACCACAAAGCCGAATTTACTTGCGTTTCGTGGTAACTAATAATTTTTTCCTAAAATGGTGACTGAAAAAAAAAAAAAATATATATACTCTCCTCATCCACTTGCTCCAGGAGAAGCTGTCTGCTCCCATCTTGATTGAAGAAAATCTGCCAAAGGACCTGCGGCAAGAGTGAAGACCTAACTACATGATCACGCTAGGCCCAGGTGGTGGTGATATCATCACGCTCGCCGCAGATCTTTTGGCTGGTTCCTTTAATCAAGATAAGAGCAGATGGCCTGTCCATAAAAAAGTGGATGAGGTGAGTATAATTTTTTTAACCCCTGATTAACTTCTGAACAGCTTAATGTGATTCACAGATGCAGCAAGGTGCGTTTAACACTGCATCTGGGAGGTTAAATGCTGGGGTGGGGAGGGGGGTGGTAAGACCTGTCATTGTGACCACTCCATACAATAGACATCGATTTGTGACGAAGTAATTTGTAACAAATCGAATTCCTTGTTAAAGTTTGATGAAGAAGCCAAATCAAATTTTTCAAACTTCACTCATCTCTTACAGGCTTGTCTTTGTTAATTAGAGTTTCTGCTGGCTTATATATGAAACTTCCCTGGATTTACTGAGCAAAGAAAAGTCTGGTGATCCTGCCAACAATCTCCTGCACTTTCCCTATAAATTGCTTGTTGAGCACAGGGATAGTTATTAGTGGTGCAGAGGTATCACTTTTAAATGGACCCTAGCACCTGAGGGAATCACCTAAAGGTTCTTTTGTTACCTAAGGAGATGCCAGTAATATAAATGGCACATGATAGGCAGGAGTTACAGATTTGTATTGGCGTCCAAGAGTTTTGAGTTACCTCAGGGCTTGAACCTTACATCTATGGTGTTTCCAACATGACTCCGGATTTTGGCCCTCAGAGTTCCTCTTGTTCTTGCCCTGTGGTATCATTCTTGGTTAGCCTATTTGCTTTTTGGTTGTAACATTAGTTGCTTTAATTCTGGTTAGCTATGCTAGGCATAAACCTTGAGGCATATTTGCTATGAAGAAAATATATTTTAGGAGAATCTAATTGGATGTAGCAGAGTTAACACACATGCTTTATGAGACATGTTATCTAAACTAAATGCAACTAAATTAAGCAATTGCTTTTTAATGTTTTTTTTCCCCAAGATAACGTAATTAGTTAAGATATTTGAGTTAAGAGTGTGTGCGTTACCCCTGCTACATCTGTAGGTGAATTAAACGAGATAAAGCTAATGCAATGGAGACTGATCCATTGAATATGATGTGTGAACTTGCCGTGTATTCCGAATTAGCTTTACCTTTGATGAAAAATTATTCTACTACCTTCCCCCTCCAAACAAAAAAATGCCCCAAGGCACAACATTGACAACATTACTACCCTATTATTTACCGAGCAAAATGTTCCCCACTACAACCACTATATTCAACATATATCAAATTATTTCTCTTATTCTTTATTTATTATTCAGCCAAGAGTTCCCAAAGTGCTGAAACATGGTGAAAAATGCATAAAAAGATTTGTGGCCAGAAATATTTATATGCACTGAGCTGAGTTTTCTACACTCGAGAACTTAAATTTCTTTTTTTATTATACATACAGTAGCCATAAAACACAAGTTTTCAAAACCCATTAAGTAAGTGAGCAAGTTGGAAAGTTCATGAAATCAACGAGTATATTTAGTTTGATCGTCCCCCAAGAGTTGTGTGTACTAAGCATTGAGCGGAAATATGATCTATTTATAAGTCTATTATATAGGGAGTATTTAAGATTTACTGCAGATAATGTCAGCTTTGAAAATGCTTATTAGAAGCTAGGCTTCAGTAAGCCAAATATATTAATATTGTGCCAGCCAAACAACTGTCTGATTAACTTAAAAATGTCAATGCAAGTTGTTTTTAACTCAGTCCCCAGCCTAAAAAAAATAGCGTTGGTATAAAGGTTTCCTAAATGGTAGCATAATTAGTATCCCAAAAATTATTATATATGACATGGATATTTGATTTTAGAAATAAAGGAATTGTATGAAGATTGTCTGAATTTAGTCCTGTGCCTGTCCATGAGCTGTGTCTGTCACAAATGAACTATACTTCCTAGTGCAGCAGTCCAGGGTGTGTGAAGGGCAGTCTAAGGCACACCTGTGCAAAATTCATGCTGTCTAATCAGCACCTTGATATGCCACACCTGTGAGGTGGGATGGATTATCTCGGCAAAGGAGAAGTGCTCACTAACACAGATATAGACAGATTTGTGAACAATATTTGAGAGTAATGGGTCTTTTGTGTATGTAGAAAATGTTTCAGATCTTTGAGTTCAGCTCATGCAAAATGGGAGCAAAACCGAAAGTGTTGGTTTATATTTTTGTTCAGTGTATATAAGATGTCATAGCTGACAATACAAAACCAAGCCATGAGGAGGAAAGAACTGCCTATGGAGATTGGAGACAGGATTATATGGAGGTAGGGCCAGCTCCAGGTTCATTTGGGCCCTTGGGTCATAAAGTCTCAAGCGGGCCCCCTTGTTACATTTTGCACAATGCACGTGGAAATGAAACAGCATGTATTATAGATGTTGCCAAATACGATAGACAGAGCATGCTACAGAGTGGATATACAGTATGTGAATTAGTCCTTATGTGCCTACTCTTTATTACCTACCTAGTGATTCAGTCCCTCAGTTCTACTCACAAGTTTTTTACAATTTTTGCATACATACACCTTTTTGATCACTTTTTATTAAATTTTTTTGTGTGGTGTATGTGGTCAAAAAACATGAAGTTTAACATTGGCCACTTTTTTGCCTTTATGGCTTTCACTTGTGACGCCATATGATACAGCGATACCAAAATGGCACCAAAGACACCAAAAGTGGTCTATTTGATTTAATGGCTCCCATCTGCCACTGTACGGGTTCTTTGGGCCAGGGTGTCAGCAATTCAGGTATTTTCGTTGTACTGCTCCCATGTTAGAGCAGAACTACAAAAAACGAAATGCAGATATGAAACTTAGATTAAATAAGGCTCATTAGAAACACAACACAAAATCCAACACAAATCTGGACCAAGGTTTAAATCCCTGGGTGACTGTAACCCACCCTTTCCTAAAATCACAATATCTTACTTGTTATATACTGCAGGCTGGGAGAGGGTTGCTGAGCTGGAGGCACTTAGTGTTTTGATGTACAACCAGCCTCCTCTGACTTGCTGCTCACACTCCGCGTTGGCACCTAGCCTGTTGGGCTTTCCTGTGGCTTCATTACAGATCACAGAGCCACCAGCTACTTTTGGCTAAGAGCCAAGGTGTGACGAGTAATGAAGCCACGACAGGTACCATCATCGCGATCTCTGCACTGTGCACATCTAGTACAGACCGTATCTGCTGCTCTCTGTGCATACTGTGCCGATAGTTCGCCCGGGTGGCTGCCAGACAGTTTCTGTTGTTTGGGGGGACGGGGTGAGCAGCTGAAGCTCAGCTATTCATTTTGGAGTGAGGAGACGCGGTGGTAGTGGCGTGCCTAGGGTATTTGGCATACTTCTGTTATTAGGGAGATACCACCGCAGATGCCATGTTTGATGGGGAATTACATGGTAGTTGGCCTCAAAGCATCAGTTCGCATGAGCGCAGGGACACCATTTTCCTCACATGGGTTTAGGGCTGAGGTGATATATTGGGCTGTCATTCCTGCCAATAGGAAGAAAGGAATATACCCAAGCAGTGTGACAGGCTGAATTGGCCAGACTAATGCCCTTGAGTTAAACTTCTGGATCCATCAGTTACATTTAATGTTACTTGAAACACCTGACTGTGCCTGGGGCCATTTTAACTGCTACTCACCTGCAACTTCATTGAGCTGCTCTTACAACCAGAAGACACAAAAATTTGACCATTGCTCTTAGCTAAGGTACCTTGGGATTCAAAAGCACGGTTACATTTTTAATTCTTGGCTGGTTGTATGCTGTTAATGAATTGTCTCCACTGGACAACTTTTTCATTGCAAGCTGCATAGAGATTGACTGACGCTGTGGGCATAGCTGTTGTCATCTGGGGAAGCTGCAGATGTTAGTATATCAAAGGGCTATTACAATTGGAGACCCCTTTCGAATTGCACCCTAAGGGAATAATAAAAGTTTTTTTTAGGATTTTCTTTCCTCTGTATAGGTCATCAGTATCTGATCGGTGGGGGTCCGACACCCCACCGATCAGCTGTTTTGAGAAGGCAGCGGCTGTTTCTAGGCCACATGTCTGATGAATTTGTTGTCACTTGGCCTAGGGAAATCTGAGAGAAGGCCAAGGCGCTCACAGGAGTGCTGCTGCCTTCTCAAACAGATGATCAGCGGGGGTCCTGGGTGTTGGACCCCCACCGATCAGATACTGATGACCTATCATGAGGATAGATCATCATTAAGAAAATATCAGAAAACCCCTTTAATTTCAAAGATGGGGATCTTCCATTGGGCACAATTCTGAACTATAGGTATAAAAAAAAGAGGATTCTGCGCGCTGCTCAAATTTACTTGGGCTTGTTGGTTGTAGGACAAGATAAGGAATACAGCATGCAGTCAGTCCCTGGATAATGGTAGGGAAACAAAATCCAGTTCCAAATAGTGATGAGCGGCAGGAGAAATATTCAAATTCACGATATTTCGCGAATATTTTGTAGAATATTCGTCATATATTCGTGAATTCGAGAATTCAAGATTATATTCTTGATTGCGAATATCTGCAATGTATTATTCGTATAATGCGCGCAAAATACAGGCGTGGGTCACTTATGCTCCATTTTTCAAGCTGGTATAAGTTTCCTGAGACTGGAGAAAATGGTTGGCACGGCAGAACATTAGAATAGCTTTATATGCAGACTAGCTGAAGGACCCCGGATTCGCTCGGGTATATTTAATCTATTTCATTTAATGTTTGTGTGTATCGTTAAAAGATATCAATACTATCCACTATAACAGTGACATCTGCAGAACCCTGCCCCCAAAACAGTGACCTCCACAGCCCCCCACCCCTTAACACTGACCCCCCCCCACAGTGCCCCGTCCCTTAAAATTGGACCTCCACAGCAGTCCACCCCCTTAACTTTGACCTTTACAGTAGCCTTCCCCTTTAACAGTGATTTTCACAGCATACCAGCCCCTTGACAGTGACCTCCACAGGGGCCCGCCCCCTTAGCAATGGCCTTTACTCGATCGGGGGTCCTTTTGAAAAGCTCACTCTAAGACATCAGCACTGTACTGTCTGAGTGTGAGCTGCAGGGAGAAAATCACCCTCCCACCTCTGCAGCTGACAGAAGTAGATTTTTACCTTCAGTTTTACAATCCCCATCGATTCAGGAGTGGGAGGGGGCATGGCCTAACCACATCAGGGGCGTGTCCTTTTGAACAGCTCACTCTAAGACAGCAGCACTGTGCTGTAGTAGAAATAAAGCAATGGATCCAGCATCGAAGTTAGAAAATATTGTGGGTTCCTTTATTCAGTATAGTACAAATCCATACAGTGACAGCATTACCTCAGTGTTCCAAATGAACGTCTATGCGTTTCGAACAAACATGTTCTTAGTCGTGACCGATCAGATATCCAACTGGCCATGTTTATATAGGCTAGCTGCTACCTCTCCTCCCACCTCCAGGTGAGAGCTAGAAGGAGCTGATTGCAGCACACCCAAGACATGGCCAATAGGAACAACTGAAATTAACATTGGCACAAGTTTAACATTTATAAAACCAAGTGAGTGCACATGGAATATATGCTATTCAGACTCGCCCTACACATGGAATATATGCTATTCAGACACGCCCTACCCAAAATCCATAAGGGGTTAAATCCACCCCCACTGCGCCCCATTGTCTCTGGCATAGGCTCCCTGACCGAAAAACTAGGAGAATGGTTAGATGCGATTTTACAGCCCCTTGTCAAACGAGCGCCAGGCTATATTAAAGACACTGGAGATGTTTTAAGAAGTTTTTACCAGAAAGAGTGGTCTCCAAGTTTCACCTGGATTACCAGTGATGTTTCTTTGCTATCCCCCATAACGTGGCTTTATTTGCATTAGAATTTCATTTGCATAAGTACAGTTGCCATGAGTCATATTTTATAGACTACGTCATAGAAGTCACTGAATTTTTACTGACTCATAATTATTTTTCTTTTGATGGCCTGTTCTTTCTGCAAACAAGGGGAGTTTCGATGAGGGCTAAATTTTCCCCCTCCCTAGCGAATCTAACCACGTCGTACTGGGAAGAAAGGTATATATATACCACGGATAACCCTTTTGCAGCAGCTTTGGATTGGTATGGCAGGTACATCGACGATTTGCTCATTATTTGGAGCGGCGATGTGCCTGCCATACCCAATTTTATGCGCTACCTCAACGACAATCCCTACAATCTGAGATTTACTTATTCGCAGGATAGGTTTACAATTCATTTTCTCGATTTGACTCTCATGGGCATTCCCTGTTCAAATATACATACAACTACTTATCGAAAACCAGTCTCTGGGAATGTGATTTTGAGAGCTAATAGCCACCATCCCTTACATACTATCAAGTCTATTCCGGTAGGAGAGATGTTGCGTGCTAGAAGAAATTGCAGTGATGATACGAGCTTCACATTGGAATGCCGACTCATCACTTCACGACTATTAGCAAGGGGTTATCCTACCTGGATGATCAAGAGAGCTGAAAAAATAGCACAGACAAAAAGTCGTAAGACATTACTTTTCGGGGGAAATGATAGAGTAGGGAAGGAAGAAAACACAGCAGGAGCAAAAGATCACATTAATCCACCTACTCTGGTTCTTACCTACAACAATCAATTTCAGCAGGTCAAACGGGTTATATCAGAATGTATATCGATTCTATATGATGATGATATTTTACATGGTTTATTTCAGGATGGCTACAGGGTGGCAGCCAGACGGTCTCCCACGCTAGCTTCATCCCTGTCCCCTTCATTATTCAAAACAGCTTCGAAAAAGAACCCAGACCAATACATGGCTTAAATACACTGGGTTCACACGGTGCGGCAGTCATCCCTGCAAAACTTGCGGTTATGTTGTGCCCACTAAAATCTTCGAGGACTCAGGACATATCTCAACCTTCTCCATCAAATCCTATATAAATTGTAATACCACTGTGGTAATCTATGTTATCAGATGTACTCAGTGCGACCTCCTTTATGTGGGAAGCACCACAAGAAGGTTGAAGAATAGAGTCCTCGAACATTTGAATTATGTCACAAATTCTTCTTATGTCAATATTTCGAATGCTGCCAGACACTTTGTTTCGATGCATAGTAGGAGCTTACAAACTTTTTCTGCCTTTGGAATCGAGCGAGTTTTTCCCTCTATTCGAGGGGGCGATTTCCAAAGGCGATTAATACAAAGGGAAGCCTTTTGGATTCTACAATTAAAAACAAGACATCCGAATGGTTTGAACTTAAGAAAGGAACTCATGTATCTCTATTAGGATTGGGTCCATTCCTGGTGTGCTTCTTCATATATATATTTTATTTTCATTGTGTTGTTTCATCCAGATTAGCAGTTATGAGGATACTTTCGCCATGCTTGATTTGCATTTTTTTGTTTTTAACATTGTGAATCACTATTCAGACCATGCGTTTTTTTTTTAGGAATTCGCATATGTTTTGTGTTTATTAATGTTTTGTCCATCACTTAATTTTTCGGAGACTGGCACATTTTGTTATTCCTGATTTAGGAGTCTGAATAGCATATATTCCATGTGCACTCACTTGGTTTTATAAATGTTAAACTTGTGCCAATGTTAATTTCAGTTGTTCCTATTGGCCATGTCTTGGGTGTGCTGCAATCAGCTCCTTCTAGCTCTCACCTGGAGGTGGGAGGAGAGGTAGCAGCTAGCCTATATAAACATGGCCAGTTGGATATCTGATCGGTCACGACTAAGAACATGTTTGTTCGAAACGCGTAGACGTTCATTTGTAACACTGAGGTGATGTTGTCACTGTATGGATTTGTACTATACTGAATAAAGGAACCCACGATATTTTCTAACTTTGATGCTGGATCCATCGCTTTATTTCTACTATTTCACGGTCTTACCAAGGTTTCCTTGCATCCAGGAAGTTGATACAAGGGATAGAGACAGCAGGTGAGCTGGACATTGTTTACAGCAGCACTGTGATTTCTGAGTGTAAGCTGCAGGGAGAAAGTCACCCTCCCTTCCACTTCTGCAACTGACAGAAGTTGATAAATGGCTGAGTTGTTATGGAAACCTGGAGTAAAACTGTGTATGTGGAGGCTGGAGGACCTGCAAGCTTCTATTGGCTGATAAGGGTCATGTGACCAACCTTCTATTGTCTAATGCATTTTTGGGAATATCTCAGGAACGGTACATCCTAGAGAGCTGAGACCTGGTCTAAAACCTTCCCGACACCTGATGTACCTGTGTGCCAAATTTCGTGATTGTAAATGCGACGGTGCAGATTTAGCGGATATACACATACACACATACACTCAGCTTTAAAATTTGATAGAGTGCTCTAATATATTTGCGCTTGTGAATTTTGCGCTTGGCAATTAATGATGCGCATATTTTTTCGCAATACGTGCAATTTGTATAGTAAGGGGCAGGTAACTTTTCTATTGGTTGCTAGGGATGTTGCTAAGCTGTGACAAAGCCTTCTCATTGGCCCACAAGCTAGAAGAAGGTAGGTATGATCACCTGATGTGTACTGTGTTAAAAAAAAAAAAATAATTCTAATATTCGTCATATTACGAATATATAGCACTATATTCGAAATATTCGCGAATTCTCAAAGTGCCGATATTCGTGATAAAAATTGTCTTTTCGAATATTCACTCTCAACACCAGTTCCAAACAGGGGAAATTAAAATCCAGCTTTATTGGGGTTCAAATAAAAACTATTTGATGCTCATCCACAGTCATCAGGATCCACAGTCATCAGGCAACTGCTTATGTATTACGAGCCTTCTTTTCTCGGGATCTTAGTTAATGGGTTAGCATAGCTATGCGAAAAAGTCTTTAGAAAAAAGACAACTGAGGGGAGATCTAATTACTATGTTTAAATATATCAGGGGTCAGTACAGAGATCTATCCCATCATCTATTTATCCCCAGGACTGTGACTGTGACGAGGGGACATCCTCTGCGTCTGGAGGAAAGAAGGTTTGTACACAAACATAGAAAAGGATTCTTTACGGTAAGAGCATTGAGACTATGGAACTCTCTGCCTGAGGAGGTGGTGATGGTGAGTACAATAAAGGAATTCAAGCTGGGCCTGGATGTATTTCTGGAGTGTAATAATATTACAGGCTATAGCTACTAGAGAGGGGTTGTTGATCCAGGGAGTTATTTTGATTGCCTGATTGGAGTCGGGAAGGAATTATTTATTCTCCTAAAGTGGGGAAAATTGGTTTCTACCTCACAGTTTTTTTTTTTGCCGTCCTCTGGATCAACTTGCAGGATGACAGGCCGAACTGGATAGACAAATGTCTTTTTTTGGCCTTATGTATTATGTTACTAAAAGAAGGGCTTGAAATGTGTCTGTGGATATGCACTACACACAATATTTTTAACTTGACCCCAATAAAGCTGGATTCTAATTCCCTCCGGTGCTGGAACTGGGTTTTGTTTTACAATCCTTAATTAGGCACAATAGTGAAAGGATTGGCATCTCGACCAGGCGATGTTGTTGAATTGGCATCATAGAACATTACGTTTACGTTTTGTCTGTAATTGCCACATTAAAACCCAAGGAATTTTGGAACACTGGCTGACATGATATGTTAGCTACTAGACCTTACATGTGGTGTAGCCATGGAAAGGGCTGAAGACACATGTGTACCGTGTGAAGTTTTTCTGGAGGGTGGGGTGCCAACAAGCCCCAATACATTGGCCTGGGTATTTAGATAAAGGGCAAAGGCAGCAAGTAGATCCTTTGCCCAAGGTGAAGGAAAGACTATTACATGCCCGTCCATGCTACATGCCTATAATACAAATTGTGATTAAAAAAACAGCTGTTTCTCCCCTTTGGTAATTCCTACAGCGATTTTTTTCCATTCTATTTCTACTTGCGCAACTCTTGTCCTCCATTTAACGACAGCTCGGGTTTATGGAAAACTATACTTGTGCTGCTTTTTGTTTCCTTTGAGAATAATAATTCTGTTTTATTTGCGCTCCAGGAATTCTTTCTGAAACTTAAAAACATTATGCCGAGCTCTTAGTATCGATCGCTTTGTATTTTGCAGCTTCATTCAATATTACGCTTCAATTTTATTATCCTAAAAAAAAAAATTACATGGAAGGTCTACGTTACAAATAGTTAATTATCCACTTTGCAATTCTTCTGTGTTCTGCCTCCCGTACATCATCTTACACAGGAATCGTCATCCAGATGATAAAGATTTTACAAATAAAAACCTATTTTATTGTGCAGCAAGCGTTGAAAATGTGCAAGAATTAAAGGGACCTTCTATTTTAAAGACTAACTGCACCTTCAGGAAAATTTTGACATAGTGGATATTTGGTTACAGTGACATATCAGAAGTTTTAATCAATGGGGTTCTGAACGCTCAATGGAAAGAAGGGGGAGAAGCTCTCAGTCAGTTTATAATTTTTAAAGATTCTCTAGGTACTGGTACAGTACCAAGTGATTGGAGCAAGGCAAACGTGGTGCCCATATTCAAAAAAGGATCAAGGTTCTTCACAGGTAATTAAAAAACCTATAGGCTTGAAAAGTATAGTTTGTAATTGGATTGAAAATTGGCTGAAGGACCGTGTCCAGAGAGTTGTGGTCAATCATTTCTATTCAGTATGGTCCTGGGTTATAAGTGGTGCACCCCAAGGTTCAGAGCTGGGCCTTTTATTATTTATTTTATTTATTAATGATATTGAGGACAAGATTAATAGCACCATTTCTATTTTTGCAGATGATACTAAGTTATGTAGAACTGTACAGTCTATGGAAGATATCCATATTCTACAAGCTGACTTGAACACTCTGAGTGATTGGGCATCAACTTGACAAATGAGGTTCAATGTGGACAAATGTAAAGTTATGCATCTTGGTAGTAATGACCTCTGTGCTTCATATGTCCTAGGTGATGTAATACTGGGATAGTCACTTATATAGAGAGATTTGGGTGTCCTTGTGGTGTTGTGCTTTTTCAGTTATATCTACTTATGCTAATTATAATGGGTATTCATTGCCTTTAAGAGCAATGTTGATTTATATTCACTGTTTTGTATGGATTTTCATGTAGGCCAAAGTAAGTACATGGGAAGATTACTGTGCCGTTCAAAAAGCTAGTGTTATTGTAACAATACAGTATATTATACATTTAGACAGTTAGAAGATAAACGGCACCTGCAGATTTAGAGGCTTCATTGTATTTCTTATCTGAACATCAATTCCACAGTGTTAAAATTGTCTAGATGTTCCTCAAAGTATACATTCATGTATCAAAGTTTGTCCCTCGTCTCAAAGACAAGGCATCCAGATGTAAGAGGTGTGTAGTATTGAAAATATCAGGCATGTATGAGTTAACCTTTAATGGTATGATGCTTATAGCTTATACAACAGTGCCACCTAGATATGAGCAGTTAATACTATACCAGTAGCAAAAGTGCATTCTGGGTAGTATTATGACATCACGCTCCTTATCAATGCGCACACCCATCCAACAATGATTGGAAAGTTCCAAACTAGGAGGGTGTGTTCATCTGATAAGTTTTGGGTTAAGAAACCAGATACCAAAAAAAAAAGGGACAGAGAGAAAAAACAAACAAAGAAGGAAAGGGAGATCTTGGGAGTAACATTTGGATTATCTGAAAAACTCTTGAGAGCTGACTGCCCCAAGACTCTGCACATCACTTGACCCTTGGGTAATGTATATTTTTGTTTTATGTAGTATTGATCTAAATTAATTGGCTTGATACTTAGCCAGATACCTGCTCATTTACAGACGTGTAACGTTAGTTGCTACATTAATGTTTTCTTTGATTTCAGTTACGATGCATATAACTGAATAAAGGGGATAATATTGGAGAAACTCTCTGTTGGGAATATTTATATTCCCTAGTTTGATATCCAGCCAATAATTTATAGGTTTGGTGCAATACTGCCCCATATCTGAGATTGGTCATTATTTTGGGCAGAGCAAGGGCTCGTATCTGTCATTTTCTTGATTGAGTTTATTTGCATAATCCATAATCCAGGTTTTCGATTGAACTCTTTTTGAGATGTTTATGTCCATCTCATGGGTCAATATCATTTAAACTATTTTTCTTTTAATCAGTTAATTTTTTTATTTATATATATATAAGGCATTTGCTTTATATACCCGACAGTTGATGGTAGATTAAATTACAGCATACAATGTCAATCAGCTGCTTCTAAAGCCACCAGGATATTGTCTTGCATTAAACTAAGCATGGACTCGCGGGGCAGCGATGTAATATTACCACTTATATAGTGCAATATCTTTGTAATCGCTAATATTCTAGATTTTTTTTTTCCATCAGTAACCTCTCTTCTTGCTTGTGGGCCAAGGAGAAGGCTGCAATATCTTTGTCAGAGCTTAGAAACATCCCTAGCAACCAATAGGAAAGTTGCCTACCCCTTTACTATATAAGAAACTCCACAGCAGCCATTTTCTGCAGTTTCTTTTGCAGTTCTGTGAGAGAGAGCAGTGTCATTGCTGTGCTCTGTGCTTTCATCTGGATCCTGTTCCTTATCCAATTACATTAGTTAGTTAGTTAGTTAGTTAGTTAGTTACTTGGTTAGTGAGTTTTATATATGTAATACAGATAGTTAGTGGGAGATAGTTAGTGTAGGTTAGATAGTGATATGGTGTAGCTGATAGGTTCCAGTGCAGGGTGTTAGGTAGTGTGATAGGAATTACTGTTTCTCTGCTGTCCATACATACATGCTACAGACATATTGCTGTGATGTCACAACAAAGTGCACCAATCAGTAATATTTACTCAGACCAGATAAAATGTGAAGTTGCATGTATTGCGCAAAAAATATGCACATCATTAGTGGTGATTTGCGCAATCGCGAAAATAATGACTGGAGATCACGAACTCTAGAATTCTCTGATTTATTGCCAATATTATGCGAAAAATTTGCAAATTATTGCGAAAACTTATATAGCCTATGCCACTCAACACTACTCTGCAGCCAGGAAATAGACAGTTTTTATAACGATTCACCACAAATAAATTCGGATCTAACTAAATTTTTACGAAAAATTCGGCGAACCCGCCAAATCAAAGTTTTGAGACATTCTCTCATTTCTATCACCAACATTATATTCTAGTAATCACAAAAAAATGTAGGTAATCAAGGCAAAAAATTGGATCCATCGCTGCAGAAAAAAAATACTCTAAATATTATCTTTATTCTATAGGTTAAAGTCAATAAATGTAAAAAATATTTTAAAAATATAAAAAATTACAGCAATCAACCAGAAATGCAACAGATCCCGATAACAAACCCATTGGGCCAGACTCACCCATACTGTGGCATATACTTCTCCGGTTCCCAACATAGATTCACTGCATTTTTTGGCAATCACTACTAGATGGAGCTTAATGCAGGTAATTTTTTTACAGCTTCCATCAATATAAAGGGTAACTGTATAAATTCCTATGTAGTGAGCTGCCCCTAGTGGTGGCAGCAGGAAACCAGTCTTCTAATAGTCATTGAAAAAGGAATCAGAGTATTTATTAATGTATTGTAAGGGGTAGCTCTCTTTCAGGGGGTCACACTCACAGACATCTTCACAGACACCAGGATTTAAGGGCCAAAACTGTGTTTTATTGCGGCATGTCCGCGTAAACATAAACAGTTATACAAAATAAACTCCTGCCCGTCTGGGCTCTACCTAAACATATATGTTTCCCTGACTCACCTCTAAGTACTGCTTAGTGTCAGGGTCTCAGGCTCCAAGCCTTAGCAGGTTCCGCTCAACAAGCATCAGTCCACACAGGAAAGAGATCAGGCTTCGCATAGCCTTGTGGCCCCTCGGTCCTCCTGACTGAGACCACACACAGAGCCTCTGCTCCAGTATCACACACACTTCCCCCTCTCAGACTGACACCCTGGGAGATGCTTTATGCCGGCCTGATTACAGCCGCCCTCACCTGCGATCACCTTCCTGCTAGGGAAAAACCTGCCCCGGACTGGGGGGTGGATTGGGAGGTCCCACTGCCAAAACCTACCATCCCAATTCAAGTAAAATCCAGTCCTGAATAAATAAAGAAAATAGCTCCACCAACTCCATATTTAGTTAAGCCAACGTCATTCTGGATTTCACCCACCTTAGCCAGTTGAGGAACCTGGGAGATATATACCCCCCTTCCGGGACTTTCCCATGCATTTTACAGTTCACATCGCCACATATCCCCTCCCTCTTCTTCAGAGTGGAGGTCTGGGGATTTTCCCATATCGTACCATGCCCTCTGGAAGATTTGGTCAGTGTCACATATTTCTCTCTATTCTGCCACCCCCAGGCTAGCAGCGCTTGGTTTTTCACAAACACTGACTTTCTACCTAGCAGACAGTGTCTAAGGGACTCCTCCTTCTCTTTGCTGGAGAACTTTCTTAGCTTTCTGGCTTGCTCCTTATCCATATTTCCATGGGGAGCTCCCGTCTCCTTCTTTTGTTGGAGATCCAGCTGGTCAGTTTTATACCACTCTTTAGCCGCGCTGGTGTCATCTGGTGTTCACACTCGCTTTGTTTCTTTCTTCTATCAACAGATAACACTTCTCTTTTTTCTTTACTCCCCACAGGGTTTAGCTCAGGTTTGGCTTCAGTTTCAGAGTCTTCTGCTTCTTCGGTAACTCTGCCCACTTCGGCCGACCCTTATCTTTGGTCTCTGGAGCATCCGAGGATTTCTTCCACTCCAACTCATCGGCCTTAGCTTCTTTAGCCTTTGAGTCTCCTTTGGAGTCTTTATTCAGTTTGTTAGCCTTCTCATCCTTCTCGGACACGGCATCTTATACTTGCATTCTTAACCCCTCCTCCTTTTTCTCATCAAGGTTGGAGGTACTGGAAACACCGGGGTCCTCATGAGGCTCTTCATCTTCTGATATTCCCTCCAGAGGGTCACCCAGTATATTGTTCTCCTTTCGGGCAGGCTCTAGGAGAGCCATCTCACAGTAGTAGACAACATCTGCATGCTGGCCGTCTGTCTCCTCGTATTTCTTCCCCAGCAGACCACTGGCTTTCTGGAAGGCATTGACGGCAGAGGGGACATTTTTAATGACACGGTCCTGGTTACTCACTGCCATGAGTCTCTTGACTTCTGCCTCCACATCAGCTTCATCAACTTGTTCAGAAGAAACTTCTTCTATCTTCTTTGCCTCGGCCGGCAGCGCAATGCCACCATCTTCAGGCCCATTGCTAACAGGCTCTGACTTCTTGGTATCTTTCAGAGGATTCTCCTCTTCAGGTTTCTCATTTTCCTTTGATTGAGCAAACCTGTCATCTTGAGAAGCTCTTGCCTCTAAGGCTGCATTCACACGTCCGTGGCGTGTTGCGGACCCGAAAAATTGCGGGTCCGCAACACACCAGCCCGGCACCTCCATAGAAATGCCTATTCTTGTCCGCAAGAATAGGACATGCTCTATCTTTTTGCGGAGCTGCGGACCCAAAGATCGGGGGCTGCGCACCGCAAATGCGGATGCGGACAGCACACTGTGTGCTGTCCGCATCCATTCCGTCCCCATAGAGAATGAATGGGTCTGCACCCGTTCCGCAAAATTGCCGAACGGATGCGGACCCATTTTGCGGACGTGTGAATGGAGCCTAACTCTTCAAGCTTAGTCTTCTCCAACTCATAGACGTTCTTCCCGACGTCATCCTTTGAGTTCATGAGATCCTCCATCTCTGCTCTGAGTTGCTTGTTCAGCCTCTCACATTCACCTCGCTACTCAAACGCTTCTTCAAGGGCTCTAACCAAGGACAGGGCCTTGGTCTCCTTCTCCCGAGCATCAGCCTCTGCTCGGTCACGTTCTTCGGCATATCGGGCCGAGCCGTATTTCTCTTTAGCCAGGAGGCAGTCAAAATTCCTCTGTCTCTTCTCTATATTAGACATAATTTGCCTCTGGTGGTCCACGTCCACCATCAGATCATCCAATTCTCGCTGAAGTTTGTTCTTGGTTTTGCACACAAGCTTGATGGAAGCGCCCCGCTCTTTGGCCTCCTGTTCCAGCTGCTCCTCGCTCTGCTGCAGCAGCAGATGTAGGAGTACCACCATTCTCTTTTTTACACCCTGTGGGGGTTCTACCCAGGGTCTCTTTAAGCACTTTGTCAGTTTTTACCGCAGTTTTCTGCGCTTCTTTGGATCCTTTACTCTTCACCTGGATATCAGGCAGTAGATCCTTCGGCTCACTCATCTCTTTTTGGGACTCCTCCTTTGACCCTTCTGAAGCCTTTTTCAGTTTCTCTGTGAAGACAGCTAGTCTCTTCCCTAACGTATCTAGGGACCGTGTGAAGAAAGAGAAATCATCTTCCTGATTGCAGCTGTACTGACATGTACGGTCATCTACCACTGCCTGAGTATAGGTCTCAGTCACTAGCCTGACGTCTCCCCACTTAACTCTTGTCACGTCAGGTATAACTGTTGTCTGGTCGCTACTAGCAACTACCTTAATTTCACAAGACCTTGACCCAGTAGCTTCTTTTTCTGAGTTGCTATAGGTCACAGCACATACGTCATATATACCGCTCGGGTCATTACCAATCCTGACCTCTAGGGGCACCGATGAGCTAAATCCAACATTGGACATCTCCTTATTAAACATAGAACACTGGAGAGACGGCACACTCTCCTCTGGTACATGTGGTACGTACGCTAGTCATGCCCCACTTTCCCGCACATTTACCCCAGTGGGTTTTCTCAGGTGTGTGCCCTTAACATTTACCAGCATTTCTACATCAATTACATTTTTACCAGCAGGGGGAGCTTCTTCCCCAATCACAGCCTGCAAGAGAAAAGGCATGTCGTCATCATCATCACCTATTTCACATGACATCCCATTTTCATTATGCAATTCTGCAAAATTGGTACAATCACCTTGCACCTTATCAGCACCATTGTTTCTAATGGTCACTTTATTTAAAGGGCTAGGTACCAGTTCTGCAGGAGTTTTGTCACTCGCTGCAGAAGTGTCTCCACTACCCCACAACTTCCAAAACAAGGGTAAATCACGGCCCAAAACAACATCATGCACGAGCCTGTTTGCAACCCCAAGCTTAAAAGTCCCAGTTCCTACTGGAGTCTCACACTGTGGAGTCTCACACAGTGAGAGCAACCGGATAGTCCTTACTATCCGCATGATTGTTCCACACATAGTCCCCAGCTACCAAGCTGGCATGTACCAGGCTCACCTGGCACCTTGCATCCAACAACGCCTGGACTGAACTGCCATTCACCACAATATTGTACATTTTTGGCGCAGTCTTTACTCCCGGTGTCTCCACACCTCCCGGCCCAGCCTTTAGCAACTGCCGCCGGCTCACACCACAGTTCCCGATCTCTGAGGTACCAGGGCCCCGGTCAGTAACATGCCCAACCTCCAGAGCCGTGCTCACTGTCACGTGGTCTGCTACACCAGCAATTACAGGAACGATCTTACCCATTGTCGTCTCGGGTTCGTTCCTCTCACGTGCGATACGTCCATCTCCACAGTGGACATCATCCTTTTCCGGGATGTTGGGAACCTCCCATCTTTGATTCCTGGTCATAGGACAATCAGGTGCACACCTTCCTACTTGGCGACATCTCCATCAGCACTTTCTCTGTTGCCGAACAGCTGCATGCTGTCGTGGTTGGTTGCTCTTAGCAACAGCATTACGGCATCTTCGCACATGCTCTCTAGGACTCTGTACACCTTGGCAGTAAACACTTGAACTCTTGAGAGCCGTACTCTCTTCCCGTCGGTTGCCCTTGGCAACGGCATACACCACCTTCTCTGGAACTCCAGGTACATCACCAAAATCTTGGACATTTTCAAAGTGTCCACACTGCATTAAAGAATTTCTCTCTAGGGCCAACTGCCCTTGCGCCCTCAAAGCTTCCCCCTCTGCATCCAACCGCATCCTGAGAACCTGTAGTTCTTGGCTCCTGGTCACAAGGTCACTGCCCAGTTCCTCCGCACAGCGGTTACCGTGGGAAATGCCTTGGGTTAGGACGTCTCTTTGTCTGTCCAACCCGCCCATGAGCTTTTCCTGCGCCTGTTGCCACATCATTTGCCTTTGGCTAGCCTTCAGATTGGCCCGCATCAGCTGCTTGGTGAAATCCTCCATCCACCCCATAGCAACAGATAGTCCTCTAGCAACACAGCAAAAAAAAAAAAATATATATATATATTTTTTTTTTCAAACAGGTCAGTCTCTTTTCTGGGCTTCTGGCCCTTTAAATCTCTGCTTCACAGCAAAATAGTCCACGATAGCACGAGCAGCACCTGCTCCACCGAACAAACCGTCTTCCGGCCCTTTAACTCTAGCACAGCAGGATTCAGCAACACCTGCTCTTTCTTGTTGTTGCCATTTTCTCATGGACAAGTTGCCCGCATCCTCCACCATATGTAAGGGGTAGCTCTCTTTCAGGGGGTCACACTTACAGACATCTTCACAGACACCAGGATTTAAGGGCCAAAACTGTGTTTTATTGCAGCACGTCCGCGTAAACATAAACAGTTATACAAAATAAACTCCTGTCTGTCTTGGCTCTACCTAAACATATAGGTTTCCCTGACTCACCTCTAAGTACCACTTAGTGTCAGGGTCTCAGGCTCCAAGCCTTAGCAGGTTCTGCTCATCAAGCGTCAGTCCGCACAGGGAAGAGATCAGGCTTTGCATAGCCTTGTGGCCCCTCGGTCCTGGGGATCTGGTGAGTTGTGTACTGGGAAATTTGGTGGGGCAGGAGGAGGCTCACACTAGGTTTTGCTATGGGGCCGTTTGAGATCTGTGTATACCTCTTCATCCATACCATATGACTATCCACAAAGACTCATGATGGCAAGAAGCTTTCCAGTATTCATTTGTGGTATGGCAGCCAGGGTTGCCCTACAGCCAGTAGGGTTGCCCTACAGCCTCTGGCTGCACGAAATGTGGGCTTTAGTTACCAAACTCTTGCCTATGACCTTCTAACTTTTTGTTTCTTTTTGAACCTTTTGTAGTGTACTTAGCCAGCTGTCCTCCTATAATGACAATGATGTCCTGAACGCTCTATTGATATGGCAACCAGCCCCACTGACAGTTGGGCTGTCGACCTATCAGGGTGCAGGGACGCCAAACCAATCAGTTTATTTAAATAAGAAGCTGCTAGCCACAGTTGCCTCTGATTGGTATTGGTTCATCTCTAGCTAGTTTTGTGTTTGTTTCTCTGGATTGTTGACCTTTTGCCCTTTTCTCTGATTTTGACACTGTATTCTGATTTTGCCTCCGATGTAACCTTCTAGTATTTGACTCTGCTTGTTATTAGACCTTGCTTGATATTGGACATTTTTTGGTATGAGTTTCTGCTAGTTTGTGACCTCACCTTTGCCTGCTGACTTTTTCTCTGACGTTAACTACTAGTTGCACTCTGCTGTTTATTTAACTAGTTTTTTTAATCTGATCCAGTCCTGGTTTTGCCTGTCTGGTGTTAACTTATTTCTGTCTACTACTCTTTGCACCCCATTAGGTTTAGGCCCCTGCACAAAGTCAAGGCAAAGACTGTCGCCAAGTTTTGGGCCATCATTTAGGGCAAATCATGCAAGTAGGTAGGTGAAGTGGTATGGGGGGAGTTATGGACTGCACTGTTCTGTACCTGTTATTCCACCTTTTCTGCCTCCCACTGATGATGCCAGTGGATTTTCTAGTAGAAACACATCTGGGATGTAGAAGTTATTAGATTGATCTTTGAGGGGTCACTGATTTGGGAGTAGGTGCTCCTCCAGTGGCCGATATAGGGCAACCCCAGGGCTAGGCCGAACTCTCCCTGCGCCACCATACCACAAAAACGAACACCATATACCATTCTGCGATCATGAGTCTTTGTGGATAGTAATATGGTATTTGTGAGTCTGGCCCAATGAGTTGGTGACGACTATGGAATGAGTTCCATATCTGGTATATCACTGTATGTAATTTTTATTTATTTATGGATTTTAACTTATAGGTTAAAAGTTATGTTTTGGAGGCATTTTTGCAGGAATTTACACTATACAATTTACTGCTATATAGCTGTGGCATTTCCACAGGGTAAAGATTCTGAACAACAGTTAAATGTGCTTCCAATTGCACAATAGACCATTTAATTACAAGGTGTTTGATTGCTGCTTTTTACATACATACGTTAAAGACGAATACTTATGTTAAGGTGAATGTATAAAAATACTCATTCGCTTTTGGCTGAATTAGCATCACATCTATAAGGCTAGTGATTACGGGAAGAAGCGAGCTGAGTTTATGGCGGAACTTGATTGACAGACCTGATTAGTATGCTGTTTACCAACTTCTTCAGATCCTTCTGTTTTTTCGCTCCTCTTTCTGAATAAAAAAAATCTCTGAGTAAATAGAGAGAGATGTGCATTTGAGAAGAGCAGGAAACAGAGCTGTCATTTACTGTCCTTCAGAAAAACACTAAAACTGGCAATGCACTACTCACCAGCTATGATGACTCCAATGGGTTCAACCTTAATGTCCTTTTACATACAGGGCCTCATCAAAGGTTTACGTAAGCAGACATGAAAATCGGCAAAGAGCAGACATCTGGTACGGAAATTCCAACACTTGCATTAAGAGAGATTTTCGTTTTGCCTAATTTGTCTAATTTAATAAAATGAGTCAGACAATTATTTTTTTTACATGAATCTTTTTTTTTTCTTTTTTTTTTGTATTATGTGGAAGAAAAGTGTTAAATATATTCTTTATGTAAAAGATTTTAGAAAATTTATTAAAATCTTATGAAAACTATCTATTTTCCCCTGTGTAAAATTTGTGGGAGTTTTTAAAGGGATTTTCCGATACTGAGATATTGGATATTGATAGGTTATCCTCAGGGTAGGTCATCAATTCATAATGGTGTGGATCAAACATCCTGTACCCCTACCGATCAATTGTTTTTGGCAACCTCTGAAAGACAACAGTGGATGGAACTGGGGTTCCATCAACAGTGTAGTGGCCATGCTCAGCTCCTAGTCAAGTGAATGAGAGATGACCTCAGTATGCACAGTGCCAGAAACCATACTATGGATGCAGTATTCTGTGCACTGTATAGTTTCTGGCACCAGCAGATGCCCTAAGCATCAGACCCCCACTGATCTTATATTGTTGACCAATTTTGAGGATAGGACATCAATAACTAAGTCTTAGAAAACCCTTAAAAAACTCCCAAACAAAATGTTATTATCTACAGCATTTATGAATTAAAAAAGCTCAATTCAAAAGGGAAATCTGTGCCAGCCTGGTTTTCTGTTAGGTAATCAACCCCTTCCCCCCCATTAAGTTATACACAGCATTGAGACACGAAAACGTCCTCAAAGTAATAAAATTGAGGGATTCACAACAGTGATGACCATATTCCCATGTGGATCCTTCCATAAGGTCTAGGATCCCACCCTACTATGAACCTAGTGGTATTTTGCTTCTTAAATTATTAGGGCAAAAACGAGATGCTGAACTTGGTGGATGGATCAAACATGGCCACTGGATTATTGCAGCAACACTGTCCCTAGCGCTTACCACGTCTCTCCCTATGCTCAGCTCACAGTACAATGGCAGAGACCATGGGGGATGAGGGTTTTATAGGGATGTAACATCACAGGGGATGGTTGATCTCACGTTCCTGGACTTCTTACTTACACTTTGTAACACGTGCAGCTGCCATTTTGGGAAAACCTGATTTATTATGATGATGCACGAGGAGGTTCGGCTTCATTGCGAAACAAAAAATTTCGAAACTTTGGATCAAATTCCGCTTTTAATGCTTTGCTTTGCTCAACACTACTTACAAATATAGCAGACTTTTATTAGACCACCTGCTCCAATGGCAACTTCTCAGCTTCCCCACAATCGTGTCACGGGGCACCAATAGGTCGGTCACTATTGAGGGAATAAAGGGGTTATCTGACTTTAGCAAATAGCATTTATTATGTAGAGAAAGTTAATACAAGACTCTTACTAATGTATTGTTATTATCCATATTGCCTCCTTTGCTGGCTGGATTCACTTTTCCATCACATTATACACAGCTCGTTTCAAAGAGTTACAGCTACCACTGCAGAGCACATATGAGGTGGATGGAACGGGAGCTGCTGCATATGCGTGTCTATGCAAATTCTCATATATCAGCAGCAGTGTGAAAGCACAACCACTGCTGATGGATTGCAGGGTGATCATAACTAGTGTTGGGCGAGCATGCTCGGCCGAACACTAATTTTACTCGAGTATCCTCCTCGCGCGATGCTCGAGTCTCCTCCTCACACGTTTGTTGGCTGCTACGCAGCCAATAAACGTGCAGGTAAGTACTACCATTCACTGTAATGCCATAGTCATGTTGGCTACTGGCATTACAGTGATTGGCTGTCCAGAACGCGTCATCGGGTGCTATATAACACCCGATGACACGTGTTCGGCTCAGTCTTAGTCAGGGAGAGCTGGAGAGCAGAAGGGAGAGATATGCTGTCTGCCAAGCTGCATTTTGAAGATCTGCTGCCTGCCCGCCCTCCCTATTAATTTTGTTGTCACGGTCACTTTTTTAGAAGGAGGGGTAAAGTCGCTTGCCGATAGGTGGCGAGCGGACTAGATGTTTTTATTGTATTTAGGCTGAGCTTACGGCTAGTCTATTCAGTGGTTAAAAAGTTTTATGGTATTTATTCATTTGTTAGGCTATTCTTTAATAAAGTTGGCTATGGCCTAATTTATCAATTTATATCATGTGTCTATGTGTCTTATTTTATTATTGGTTTATGAGGTTAAGTTACTGGGGTGTGAATATGTATTATCTATAATCCCATGCAAATTAAGTGGGGGATGTATCTAATGTAATTATGGACGGGGCCTTTTACTGGAATACAGAATGATAATTGCAGTTTATGTATATACACACACACACACACGTATATTTATGTGTGTGTGAAATGTACAAAATCAGCCAGTTACATCATAAATCTCTACCTCGCTGTGTGTATAAATATACACTCACCTAAAGAATCATTAGGAACACCATACTAATACGGTGTCGGACCCCCTTTTTCCTTCAGAACTGCCTTAATTCTACGTGGCATTGATTCAACAAGGTGCTGATAGCATTCTTTAGAAATGTTGGCCCATATTGATAGGATAGCATCTTGCAGTTGATGGAGATTTGAGGGATGCACATCCAGGGCACGAAGCTCCCTTTCCACCACATCCCAAAGATGCTCTATTGGGTTGAGATCTGGTGACTGTGGGGGCCATTTTAGTATAGTGAACTCATTGTCATGTTCAAGAAACCAATTTGAAATGATTCGAGCTTTGTGACATGGTGCATTATCCTGCTGGAAGTAGCCATCAGAGGATGGATACATGTTCGCATTCTGTTTACGCCAAATTCGGACTCTACCATTTGAATGTCTCAACAGAAATCGAGACTCATCAGACCAGGCGACATTTTTCCAGTCTTCAACAGTCCAATTTTGGTGAGCTTGTGCAAATTGTAGCCTCTTTTTCCTATTTGTAGTGGAGATGAGTGTAGCCCATCCACCTCAAGGTTGTGCGTGTTGTGGCTTCACAAATGCTTTGCTGCATACCTCGGTTGTAACGAGTGCTTATTTCAGTCAACGTTGCTCTTCTATCAGCTTGAATCAGTCGGCCCATTCTCCTCTGACCTCTAGCATCCACAAGGCATTTTTGCCCACAGGACTGCCGCATACTGGATGTTTTTCCCTTTTCACACCATTCTTTGTAAACCCTAGAATTGGTTGTGCGTGAAAATCCCAGTAACTGAGCAGATTGTGAAATACTCAGACCGGCCCGTCTGGCACCAACAACCATGCCACGCTCAAAATTGCTTAAATCACCTTTCTTTCCCATTCTGACATTCAGTTTGGAGTTCAGGAGATTGTCTTGACCAGGACCACACCCCTAAATGCATTGAAGCAACTGCCATGTGATTGGTTGACTAGATAATTGCATTAATGAGAAATAGAACAGGTGTTCCTAATAATTCTTTAGGTGAGTGTATATACAGTGAATATAAAAAGTCTACACACCCCTGTTAGAATGTCAGGTGATGTAAAAAAACTGAGATAAAGATAAATCATTTCAGAACTTTTTCCACCTTTAATGTGACCTATAAACTGTACCACTCAATTGAAAAACAAACTGGAATCTTTTAGGTAGAGGGAAGAAAAAATAATAAAATAAAATAATATGGTTGCATAAGTGTGCACACCCTTAAACTAATACTTTGTTGAAACACCTTTTGATTTTTTTACAGCACTCAGTCCTTTTGGGTATGAGTCTATCAGCATGGCACATTTTGACTTGGCAAGATTTGCCCACTCTTCTTTGCAAATCACTCCAAATCTGTCAGATTGTGAGGGCATCTCCTGTGCACAGCCCTCTTCAGATCACCCCACAGATTTTCAATCGGATTCAGGTCTGGGCTCCGGCTGGGCCATTCCAAAACTTTAATCTTCTTCTGGTGAAGCCATTCCTTTGTTGATTTGGATGTATGCTTTGGGTCATTGTCATGCTGAAAGATGAAGTTCCTCTTCATGTTCAGCTTTCTAGCAGAAGCCTGAAGATTTTGTGCCAATATTGGCTGGTATTTGGAACTGTTCATTATTCCCTCTAGCTTAACTAAGGCCCCAGTTCCAGCTGAAGAAAAACAGCCCCAAAGCATGATGCTGCCACCACCATGCTTCACTGTGGGTATGGTGTTCTTTTGGTGATGTGCAGTGTTGTTTTTGCACCAAGCATATCTTTTGGAATTATGGCCAAAAAGTTCAACCTTGGTTTCATCAGACCAAAACACCTTTTCCCACATACTTTTGGGAGACTTCAGATGTGTTTTTGCAAAATGTAGCCTGGCTTGGATATTTTTCCTTGTAAGAAAAGGCTTTCATCTTGCCACTCTACCCCATAGCCCAGACATATGAAGAATACGGGAGATTGTTGTCACATGTACCACACAGCCAGTACTTGCCAGATATTCTTGCAGCTCCTTTAATGTTGCTGTAGGCCTCTTGGTCGCCTCCCAGACCAGTTTTCTTCTCGTCTTTTCATCAATTTTGGAGGGACGTCCAGTTCTTGGTAATGTCACTGTTGTGCCATATTTTCTCCACTTGATGACTGTCTTCACTGTGTTCCATGGTATATCTAATGCCTTGGAAATTCTTTTGTACCCTTCTCCTGACTGATACTTTTTAGCAATGAGATCCCTCTGATGCTTTGGAAGCTCTCTGTGGACTATGGCTTTTGCTGTGGGATGCGACTTTGAAAATTTCAGGAAAGACCAACTAGAGCAGCTGAACTTTATTTGGGGTTAATCAGAGGCACTTTAAATGATGGCAGGTGTATGCTGACTCCTATTTAACATGATTTTGAATGTGATTGCTTAATTCTGAACACAGCTACATCCCCAGTTATAAGAGGGTGTGCACACTTATGCAACCACATTATTTTTTTTTTCTTTCTTACACCTAAAAGATTTCAATTTGTTTTTCAATTGAGTGGTACAGTTTATAGGTCACATTAAAAGGTGGAAAAAGTAAAATCACAGAAACCTGACATTTTAACAGGGGTGTGTAAACTTTTTATATCCACTGTATATACACTCACAGCGAGGTAGAGATGTATGATGCAAACGGCTAATTTGCTATGTGTCACACCAGGTAATAAGTAGTCATTTGTAAAGGAATGAAATACTTATTTGCATAACTGTATATATACATTACAGAGTGTTGGCGAGAGATACAAAAGTAATATAAGCATTGTATCTGGGCATTTGCGGTCACGGATCTCTGTGATCATCTCTGAGTGCCTCCGCTTCAGATCAGACCAATGCTTAATGATGGCCATCTTAGTTTGCCTGCCATTGAACTTCCTCCATAGCTCGAAACGGATCGCCGTCACGATCCTCTGCTTCTCCGACTGGACCCGGGTCCTGTCATACCCGCTCTCCAACATGCGCTGCAGGATAAAGATTCAAGCATATAATCCCAATTTTTTTTAATGCAAGTATTGAAAATAATGTCCTTGACAACACAGCAAAAACAATTTAAGTGTTTGAAGGGGAAATATTAGATTAGATGTTATCGTTATAACATCTGATTGTATTGCAATTGTATGTGTGTGGAATCTGAGCAATCGGATATTGGCCAGCTGAGCAGAGATGTACCTGTCTAGTGAATTGACGTTGTGGTATGGGGTGTACAGCTGGTTTGCCTCCCCGTGGTGCACCCTTCTCATGACCAACATAAACTCTAATCTATAGATTGTGTGTGTGTGGTATATAGTGTGTGGCAGAAAAATGGATGTGCAATGTGCATGTGATTGATATTTCTCTGCTGTCCATACATACATGCTACAGACATAGTGCTGTGATGTCACAACAATACTAAGTTCAACAATCAGTAATATCTACTCAGACCTGATAAAATGTGAAGTTGTATGTATTGCGCAAAAACATTTGCATCATTAGCACCGATTTTCGCAATCGCGAATATTTTGGAACACTCTATCTGCATAAAAAGCTATTGTTCTGCCATGCATGCGAAATGTAATCAAATACAGTGAAATTACTTGCAGTGATCAGGATTTCTTTCTCACGGTTGCGAAAATTGCTGCCAACCATTTTCTCCATTCTCAGGAAACTTCCGGCAGTTTGAAAACTGTAGCAAAACTAGGCCATGCCCATATTGTGCATGTGCATTATGCAAATATAACATCGCCAATTTTCGCAATGAAAAAAATAATGAAAGGAGATCGCAAATTCTCGAATTCGCAAATGTATTACGAATATTCGACTAGATATTCGTGAAATATCGCAAATTTCGAATATTGCCCCTGTCGCTCATCAGTACTCATACCTAGTCATAATAATGTGGTTTAACTGTGTATATAAGAAGTCACCTTGGAATTTTGTCATCTCTGTAAATACATTGCTTTTATATAGTCATGGAAATTCTTGGCGACCTTTAATATTCATACACAATACAATATGGCCGACATGTGGTGGAAATGTGGTCTCATGTAGTGCCCATTAAAATGATTGGAAAACCATGTCAAACTTGGTCATCCCAAGCATGGAAGACCCCTCTAAAGTCTACATTCTCTAAGAGGGCTTATACATGGGGTTATTGTCATAAGACAGCCTCTTTGGTCATCCTATCTGGGACATATATGGAATATATATAGGATATGCCATAATTGTCTGATGTGTGCAGGTCCCTGCCCAGGGACCTGCTCTTATCTCAAGAACAGGGTTACACCATGATCAGAGAGCACACCAGGCATGCGCGGTATTCTCCATTCACTGCTATGGGACTTCCAAAAAGAGTCATTGCTTGTCTACTTTTGAAAGTCATATAAGAATGAATGTAGGGTGGCCATGTCAGAGGTCAGACTCGCTCTCATTGAAAATTTATGGCATGTCCTATTGGTATGTAACAAATGCTCTAAGTAATACCTCTTTTAATGTCCTTAGAGATATTGGAACAAGGATATCAGCTCAGTCAGTACAGCATGAGTTGTAACAGTGGATGTCAAACAAAGCCAAGATCAAAAACTTCAGAGATCTTTTGTCATATGGCTGCTCAAATTACAGCCTTCATTTCCAAAATAATTATAAAAAACATGTATTGATAAAATGCCAAAAAAGTCATTAACTGTCCAAAATAAAGTGTATGATAAAATAATAAAATCTTTAAAGCAAGAAATGGCAAGTTTCTGCTAAAAACCTATTATTCTTTTCTCTTTTTGAGAGCTTTAGCAGTAAGAGATACGTTACTGGGAGCCATTTTTATCCTGCTAAATCTGTCGGTAACACCGGAACAACAAAAATAAAAATCAATGTCATCCCTAGGAGCAGTTTTCTAGTATTGATCCATGACACACAAGGGTTATTTGTCACACTGCGGGCTGCAAAGCCACACAAAAAAACATATTCAGAGAGGAAGTTCGCCAATGAAAAATATCTTGTGGTCACAAATCTGAGATATTTTAGAAAAATGTCATGAGAAATTGTCATATGGGAGTAGCTGAGGTGTATCAAAAGGCAAAAACAACAGAAAGTAAACATTTACTGTATTATTGAGGATTTTTTTTCATGGTTTCCCTATAGTATTTAAAAGGAATGGCCCAGCAACTGTGCTTATCACCTATCCACAGGAAAGATAATAAATGTATGATGACGCTGGATCCCCTAAATTGTGAGAACTGAGAAGTTCCCTAGTCCCATATGTGAATGGAGCAGTAGTGTGCAAGTGTACATTCACCGCAGCTCCATTTACTTCTTTGGGACTTCCAGAGATGCCAAGAGCAGCCCTATTGACATTGAATGGAGTGGTGCTCATGAATGGCTAATATGAGTAAAGTTGAAGAAGTGGTCCCTCAAGTTACAATATAATTTGGTTCCGAGATGACCATTGTAAGTTGAAACTAGAGATAAACGAACCTGGCAAGATTCGATTAGTTTCAAGTTCACCAAAATTTTATATGGATACTAATCGATCAAAACGAGACCTCTCTCTCTCTCAAAAAAAAAATTCCTTAAATGAACCACAAAGTTACATGTGATTTTGAAAATTTAGACCGAATCACAAACTGGTAGAACCAGTTCGCTCAGCCTTAATTGAAATTCTTGTAACTTGAGTCTATAACTCTATAGAAAACTAGTAATTGGTTCCAAAGCCCAAAAATGTCACTCCAAAATACGAAAAAGTGACGTTTTAAGGAAAAATAAGCAGATAAAGCAAGCAGCTAAAACAGATAAAGCAAGTCCTTACATATAAGGCCCATTCACACAAGCGAATGGTTGCCATGCCTGTGTTGGGGGCCACAAACAGCGGCCGTGTGAACTCTGCATCGTAGATACAGACCCATTGACTTGAATGGGTCCACAATCTGCAAGATATGGTAAAAGATAAGACATATCCTATCTTTTGCAGTGCAGAGGCATGGACTCTTCTGTGGGCTTTCAGGTCTGTGCCTCCACACCCCATCCCCTATGGCTACGCCCCTGGGGATCATTTATTAAGACCGGCGTTTAATAACCCCTATATGTGGTGGTGGATCCACCAAAGTTATGAAGAGGTACCGGCCTCTACATAACTTCGGGTTATCCAGCGCCAGTTCTAAGTGTAAGACCCGTCCCCTTCCTGTACACGCCACGCTCACTTTTCTACAACTGGCATGAGCGGGGAAAACTCACTGATGTGCAACAATCTGTGCCTAAAATATGCCTAATGTAAGTGTATTTCAGGATAATAGATGACCCCTATAATTTCTTGAGGGTCATATTTAGGGTTGAGAAAATCGAAGTATCTGAAGTAGACTTTGATACAAACTTCAGGAAAAATTTGATTCGCCGTGAAGCTGAATTTCCTCATGCTTCATGGTAACAAATTCATTTTCTCTCAAATAGCATTAAAATAAAAAAACATATCACCTCATCCATTTGAGCCCGAAGAGGCTGTCCCAGCCATCTTGATTGAAGATCCTTCACGAAACCTCGCGCTGTGTTTTCAATCAAGATGACCATGGCGGCCTCTTCTCGCTCAAATGGATGAGTTTTATTTATTAACTTTTTTCCAATTTACCCCATTGAACCCCTTTATTTACTTTTATTCTCAGATGCCGCAATCATCGATGAAGTGGCATCTGAGGGGTTCAATGATGGTGGCATTGCATTCATTGCGCCTGCTACTTACAAAGAAATGCACTTTGTGACAAAGTAATTTGTTACACAGCGAATTTATTTGTAAAATTCTTCAAAGCAGCTGAATAAACTTTTACAAAAAAAATTCTAAACTCAATAGTTCAATATATTCTTTGTATGACGGCGATAAAGGGCGCCCTATGGACCCCATTGACTTATAATGTGGTTTGAGAATTCTGTCATTTTGACAACAAGCAGAGTTCTTCAAGCTTGCCGTCAAAAGCGATGGAGCAGAAAAAATAACCCCAAATGGAAGAGTGAATGTAGCCTACTAGGACATAGCAGATGTTCCACTTTTTAGTAATTATTTTGAGAAGGGAAGCAAAGATTCTATATAATTTTCTGGAATTTAGGAGTCTACGGGTTAAGGTATTACTTATTATTAAAGGGGGTTCACTGTTTGGAACATTATTTAATACTCTCCAGTATAATTTGGCTATCATTTATGGAGGACCTAGCAAATTCATGCATTACTTGGACAACCCATTCTTTTCAAAGGGCACTGTGTAATGCTTCATTTCTCCCGCAGTAGTGCTGCAGGAAACGGAACACTTGCTGACAGTTTCCTCACAAATTGCAGCATCGATCATGTGGTTTTTATCAGTCTACCCTTCCAATTAGCAGGGACTGTGCAAAGTAGGCAGTTAATTTAAAGAATTTAGATCTCACATATTATAACATTTTAGTCAGACATCATAGGAAATGTTTGCCATGAGCCTACGAATGTTTAGAGGGGTTGTCCCACAAAAAATATTCTACGTTTTTCATACCAGCACCAGGATCTGAATACATTTGTAATTGAATTGTAATTGCATATACTTATAGTATAGCCGCTGAGTTACTCAGTTAAATCTATCTGTATAGCACCACCTGCTGTTTGCTCTTTTCCTTATTTCTCTGTCTACTTTTATGAGATGGTGGCGCATGCTCAGTTTCATCTTTCACCTGCCAGCAGCCATATCTACTAGAAGCCGTGGCAGTTAAAAGTAAAGAGCTGCAGCAGAAAGGATATACCCCCTGAGAAAAGACATGCCCCGAGCTGTGATAGGGGAGAGCTGCAGCAGAAAGGACATGCCTCTTGAGCTGCCAGCTTGTTGAAAATTTATCAGAGCAATTGGAGCAATGAATGGGGAGATCTCAGGATCCATGTGAGGTACAGGAAAAGTATTGACATGTGCTTAAAGAGGACCTTTCACTAGAATAAAACATCTAAACTAACTATACAGACATGGAGAGCGGCGCCCAGGGATCTCCCTGCACTTACTGTTATCCCTGGGTGCCGCTCCGTTCTCCGGTTATAGCCTCCGGTATCTTCATAGTTAGGCTCCACCCAGGGGAACCTGCCGGCGTCTCATTCTCCCATGCTGTAGCGCTGGCCAATCGCAGCGCTCAGCTCATAGCCTGAGAGAAAAAAAAGCCTCTCAGGCTATGAGCTGAGCGCTGCGATTGGCCAGCGCTACAGCATGGGAGAATGAGACGCCGGCAGGTTCCCCTGGGTGGAGCCTAACTATGAAGATACCGGAGCCTATACCGGGAGAACGGAGCGGCGCCCAGGGATAACAGTAAGTGCAGGGAGATCCCTGGGCGAACGAAACGGAGTGCACCAGAATGCATTCCGTTCCGTTTGGCTGCAAGCAGCGTTTTTCTGTCTGCGATGTGTTGCGGAGCAAGACGGATCCGTTTTCTCTGACACAATAGAAAACGGGTCCATCCCCCATTGACTCTTAATGGTGTTCAAGACGGATCCGTCATGGCTATAGAAGACATGATACAACCGGATCCGTTCATGACGGATGCATGCGGTTGTATTATTGTAACGGAAGCGTTTTTGCAAATCCATGACGGATCCGCAAAAAATGCTAGTGTGAAAGTAGCCTAAGTAATTTTAAATGCTAGCCCCTAGTAGTACGTCCCTGAGCACTCTGACGTTAACCAGTCGTTGCTGCTAGTGTCAGACTGTGTAGGGACACACCACCAACTGGTAATATCCAGCTGACCTTCATTGCAAACTACTTGCAATGCATTCATAACTTCTAACAAGGATAACAAAGGAATGTCAGTTACACCATGGAGTCATCAGAATAGATGATCCAGAAATGTTATAACACGGAGGATGCAAGTATTTACTAAAACGGACATATCAGGAGAGGACACTGGTCCTCTTTAAGCTGACTGAGCATGAGGGTCAATATGAGTGCATTCTCAGTGAGAGCTGTGCCACACGTTGGTGCTGTAGAATATGGTGCACCAAGAAGGGTTTGTTAAGAAGAATATGCAACTAATCATTCATGTTCTTTGATTTTTGGTTAATGTCCACAATGAAATCATATACAGAATCTGAACCGTCCCAATTCTTGTGGATGTTATGTTCCACCATTGTTTATTTACCCACTATTAATATTCAGGCAGAAAGATCAGAAAGGCTTAGTTAATTAAATATAAAGTAATGTGGTGGAATATTTAATTATCTATTCTACACCTTACAACTAATGATTATGTAAATGCTTTGCATTTAATCTTGTTCCCAGGAAATTAACTTAATGGCCTTCAACAAATGAGTATTTTGTATGCATTACAGGACACGTTATCTACATTTCAGCAGCATGGTATTAGTTTCAGATAATAACATGATTACACAACTTTAAATGTAAATGTATACAAAAGATGAGGTTTATCCTGGATTGTGAAAGAGCACACCCTTACCCAAACTGGGCATGATAAATGGAGGGTGTAGGAACCCATAAAATCGTCCACAGGTTCTGCCATTGTTCTTAAAGTCATTGATCAAGTTGTCAAACACAGTCAATAACTGATGGCCAAATGACCATTCTGGAAATATCTATGTCTCCTGACTTCCAGATGACCCTCTCCCATACACATGCATTTCTTTGTCAACAGGGAGAGATAAGAGACCTGCTGCCAGACACTTTTGGTGGTGGCCTGTCTCCTGGATGAACAAAAGGATTAAGCGAAAATAATTCAGTTTGCGCAGTTGTTTCCTTACCAGACCTAATGTGTCAGGGGTGAGTTGGGAGTTCCCTTTACATCCATCTTTGCTGGGTTCAGCTGACAATGCACTAATGTATATAGGGCATTAATATGAGCCTCAAAAACCCATGTCTTGCCATTGCTATGTCCTCTGACCCTGTATGGTGACACCCTCTGCTTCTCCCTAGGTGGTGCCCTCTGTGATATCCATACTTACTTTGGATCTGTTTGCCCGTGCCATCTTTCTGGATTAAATATTCCTCTTTATTGGGGGAGAATTATACAAGACAGGTTGGATGAGATTGTTGAGTTACGGGATAGTCTTTTTATGACTTGGGGTATTTTTCCCCTTTACCCCGCTAATGTCTAATATTAGGGGGGACATGCTTATTAACGTACGCTGCCCCCCCTATAGACATTGGGGTCTAATGGTTGCAGCAACCCCTTGAGTAAGGTTGAGGGTCAACTGAAAATTGATCACTCCCTTGTAGGGATCGCTGCAATTTGATCCTCTTTTGGGGACTCATGTGAGGACTGGGAGACGCCTATGCGACGACTCCAGTAATATTGAGCCCCTTATTTTGATTAAACCATTATATAGCTGCTCTCTAACTTCTCTTTCATGTTAATTGATAGATCTGTGTTTTGTAGTTAGTTTTTTTCAGTTGGAAGTATTGAGTTTTGCCATTAGGATGGGACAAGATCGCTGAGCTGCTTATATGCCTTAGCAACAACACGCATCATCAGGCACTCCCCTTTTTTCCTATTGGCTACAGAGCGATCTTTTCCCTGCACTTAGTAACAGGATACGTCATCAGACTCCTGTTTTTTCATTGGCTAGAGGGAGAAATAGTCTATCAACCCAGCGCATGTGCAGTAGAATGTGAAGCACGCCGACCATTAGTGCGCGCTTCTCTGTATACTGGAACTCACATGGGGGCGCTACTGTGATGATTTCAAAGAATTGAATTGATTTTAAAGAATTGAATGCACATTTTGATTTGATTCACATATATTTTTATGTATGATTGATACATTTGTGGAGACATGGTACTAATATTGATGACACACCCCCACTTCCTGGGTGGTGACACACATATTCTATTTAACCGCTTGCCGTCACGGTAACGCCGATAGGCGTCCGGACGGCAGCGCTCTCAGGTCTCAGCGACGCCTATTGGCGTCATCTCGTGAGACCTGAGATTTCCTGTGAACACGCTCTCACAGGAGCGCGCGTTCACAGGATTGCGCAGTTCACAAGTTGAACTACAGCCTGCCAGCGCTGATCATTGGCTGGCAGGCTGTAGATTTTTAAAAGAACCAATCAAATAGGTATATCAGACGCTATTTTGTAAATAGCATCTGATATACTTGCTACCTGCTCCTCTGGTTGTCCCTTTTGCTTGGATTGACCACCAGAGGACACAGGCAGCTCTGTAAGTAGCACCAAGCACCACACACATATTACACCCCCCCTGTCACTTATTAACCCCTTAATAACCCCTGATCACCCCATATAGACTCCCTGATCACCCCCCTGTCACCCCCTGTCATTGATCACCCCCCTGTAAGGGTCCCTTATCACCGCCAGTTAGTTAGCTACTTGTTAGGTAGTTAACGCCCAGCCCACCGCACCGCAGTCACTAATTAGTCGCTGATTAGCGTCATCGTTGTCGCTAATCAGCACTAGTACTATATAGTATCTGTAAGTGATCAAGACTGATCGCAATCAGATCTATAATATCAGTACATTAGGGTCAACTTAGGCTCTACAAAAAATGCAGTGTTCGCCCGATCAGGCCTGATCTTGTGCCCACACTTGCGTTCAGTCCGCCCCACCGCAGTGACAGAATTATATTTTTTTCTGACACTGCAAAAACACCGTAATATCGCTGCGGCGCTATAAAGATCACTTTTGAGCTTTCTGGATCTTTATTAGCGACTGCAGCTTTACTTCACAAGCACTCCTTTTTACTAGGCAGGTGTGCTCTTTTTCCTGGGTAGTCTCAGAGGAATACCCCCTAAATTTAGTTAGCCCAAAATATCAAAAAAGGGGTATTCCGCTGAAGAGTACTTTTAGGATTTCACAGGGCATTTTTACGCATTTGGATTCCAAACTACTTCTCACGCTTTAGGGCCTCTAAAATGCCAGGGCAGTATAAATACCCCACAAGTGACCCCATTTTGGAAAGAAGACACCCCAAGGTATTCCATGAGGGGCATGGCGAGTTCATAGAAGATTTTCTTTTTTGGCACAAGTTAGCGGAAATTGATTTTTTTTTTCTTTTTTTTTTTACAAAGTCTCATATTCCACTAACTTGCGACAAAAAATAAAATGTTACATGAACTCACCATACCCCTCACAGAATACCTTGGGGTGTCTTCTTTCTAAAATGGGGTCACTTATGGTGTATTTATACTTCCCTGGCATTTTAGGGGCCCTAAAGCGTGAGAAGTAGTTTGGAATCCAAATGCGTAAAAATGCCCTGTGAAATCCTAAAAGTATTCATTGGAATTTGGGCCCCTTTATGCACCTAGGCTGCAAAAAAGTGTCACACATGTGGTATCGCCGTACTCAATAGAAGTAGGGCAATGTGTTTTGGGGTGTATTTTTACATATACCCATACTGTTTTTTTTTATACAGAGTTGTCAATTTACAGAGATATTTCTCTCACCCAGTATGGGTATATGTAAAAATACACCCCAAAACACATTTCCCTACTTCTTATGAGTACGGCGATACCACATGTGTGACACTTTTTTGCAGCCTAGGTGCGTAAAGGGGCCGAAAGTCCAACGAGTTCCTTTAGGCTTTACAGGGTTGCTCACAATTTAGCCCCGCCCAAAATGCCAGAACAGTAAACACACCCCACAAATGACCCCATTTCGGAAAGTAGACACCCCAAGGTATTCACTGAGGGGCATAGTGAGTTCGTCTGAGATTTATTTTTTTTTGCCAGAAGTTAGCAGAAATAGAAACTTTATTATTATTTTTTTTTCCTCAGAAAGTGTCATTTTTCGCTAACTTTGTGAAAAAAAATGTAATCATACATAAACTCACCATGCCCCTCCGCGAATACTTTGGGGTGTCTTCTTTCTAAAATGGGGTCATTTGGGCGGTATTTATACTATCCTGGCATTCTAGCGCCTCAAGAAACATGACAGGTGCTCAGAAAGTCAGAGCTGCTTCAAAATGCGGAAATTCACATTTTTGTACCATAGATTGTAAACGCTATAACTTTTGCGCAAACCAATAAATATACACTTTTTGGATTTTTTTTTTATCAAAGACATGTAGCACAATAAATTCTGACTTGTATAGAAATGTAATTATATTTGAACAATTTTACCAGAAAAAGTTAAAAATACACTTTTCTTTTTTAAATTGCGGTCTATTTTGATTAATATCAGAAAAACGAAAAATCTCAGCAGCAATCAAATACCACCAAAAGAAAGCTGTGTTTGTGAGAAGAAAAGGAGGTAAAATTCATTTGGGTGCCAAGTTGCATGACCGAGCATTAAACCGTTAAAGTTGTGAAGTGCCGATTTGTAAAAAAGAGCCTGGTCACTAGGGGGGTATAAACCTGTGGTCCTTAAAGGGTTTCTGTCACCCTGCAAAACTCATTTTTTTTTTTTTGGATAGTTAGATTGCTCATAGTGCGATATAGCAGAATATAATGCTCTTACTTACTTTCATGCGGCCGATTCTTTATAAAACGAACTTTTATAATATGTAAATGAGGGCTCTACCAGCAAGTAGGGTGTCTACTTGCTGGTAGCTGCTGCAGAAATCCGCCCACTCGCCGTGTTGATTGACAGGGCCAGCTGTGATCTCCTCCTCCGGCCGGCCCTGTCAGTAATTCAAAAATCGCGCGCCTTGCGTCATTCGGCGCAGGCGCTCTGAGATGAGGAGGCTCGTATCCTCAGCACTCCCTCAGTGCGCCTGCGCCGATGACATCACCGAAAGAGAAGACGTCATCGGCGCAGGCGCACTGAGGGAGTGCTGAGGATACGAGCCTCCTCATCTCAGAGCGCCTGCGCCGAATGACGCGAGGCGCGCGATTTTTGAATTACTGACAGGGCCGGCCGGAGGAGGAGATCACGGCTGGCCCTGTCAATCAACACGGCGAGGGGGCGGATTTCTGCAGCAGCTACCAGCAAGTAGACGCCCTACTTGCTGGTAGAGCCCTCATTTACATATTATAAAAGTTTGTTTTATAAAGAATCGGCCGCATGAAAGTAAGTAAGAGCATTATATTCTGCTATATCGCACTATGAGCAATCTAACTATCCAAAAAAAAAAAAAAGAGTTTTGCGGGGTGACAGAAACCCTTTAAGTCGTTAAGGCATACCTTATGTTATAATCACATTGCTTGATAAAGACTAGAGATGGTCGAAACGTCGCTGTCATTATGCTGCTGATTTGAAATAAACCAACATTTGCACAAATGGAAGAGTGCTGCGGATCTTTACGTATATCTGGTACATGTCGGGACCCTCAGCCAGGATCTCCATCTGCGAGCACCACCTCACCTATCAAGGGTAGATATATTTTTTCCAATTGCTGGACTCTGTAGTGCTGCTTATCTTCTACCCTCTATCATAGGGACTCTGTTGGCCACTGTATGTTACTTTTATGAGGTGTTATATTCTCCTATAAAAGCAATGAATCTAGAGCAGGCATCCTTAAACTGCAGCCCTCCAGCTGTTGCAAAACTACAACTCCAAGCATGCCCAAACATCCTACAGGTATCAGCCTACAGCAGGGCATTGTGGTAGTTGTAGTTTTACAACAGCTGGAGGGCCGCAGTTTGAGGATGCCTGATCTAGAGAATTCCTCTCTATGTAAAACCATGTTATGCCTAGTGCAGGTTCTCACAAGGAAGTGCAGAATACTAGAAATTTCATTTTGATGTCAAGCATAGTCTATTGAGTCAATGCACTAAGCATAATTCAGCAGGGGTGTACTCGAGGGGAGAGGTAAATGACTGAAACGCCGCTTTGCAACCTCTGCTGGCTTCTCGTTCTTTGATGTCTGGCTTGACAAGCAACTGCAGGCACTCTACACACAGGGCCACTGGGTATCCTTCCCTTTCCTAGTAGTACCACTTCACTGGGATTGGGCAAGGGCAACACTCCTGGTGCAGTGGCGCTATTACAAGAGGAATGCTCTATTCTGTCTATACAGTCTGTAGAACATTATTAAGTGTACAGTATATATGGACAGTAAGTGAAAACATGATGAGGGGCATCTACAGTACCCCTGATACGGAGCACTTTAAATTAACACCTTTTTCCCCCTTTGGGCAGAAGTGGGCTGACCTGCTTCCCACCAAGGGAGGGGTTTTTCAGGAATATGAAGTTAGTTGGAGTTGGAGCTGGATGGTGGAACAGTGAACATCACGTGATGAGAAGAAGTATCGGCCCCTCCTGCAGCAAGAGCTTTAAGAAAGCAGCTCATAGAGCAACCCACTCCTATTGGCCCTATAAATAGGAAGAGAAGGTACTCTACATGGGGAACATTGACCTAAGAACACCCCACTCTTTTGGGACACCAATCAAATTGAAGCCATTTATATGAACCTGCCACCATATTACATCCTGCTGGAACCAAATAAAGGAGAATTGCACTAAACCCTTGACATTGATTGTATTGTCAAGTTCAAGTTATTCAAGTAAACATGATTGAAATGTTCCCAAGACTGGACTTCTCTTTATTCTCGAAACTCAATCTCTGCAGCGGAGCTCAACCCCAGGGAGTGACGACCTGAAGGTAGGAGCACCGTGACACAAATACTTGGACATGACACCAGGGCCATTACCACTTGCACTCCTAAACATCGGGATTACTCCCCTGGAGGTCCACTCGTTGCACATCATCAGCAAATGCTGCAAAATTCTTGTACACCCCTGCCTATGTCTTAAAGTGTTTATACACATGAGTAGATTTGGCTGAGTCCGCAGATATAACTGGAATATGGGCACCTTTAATGATAGTGGGATCATAGATCATCCAGGTACCTTCTATTATAAATGGTTTCAACAGATGGCATACACTATTTTGCTACCCTAACATGCATTATTGTCATCAGCCCCCGTTAACACGAAGGCTCCACCAAATCTATACTATCCAGATATTCTGACTGATCAGATAAAACTTAATGGATTTCACTTTAAAATTAACAAAGCGTTTTTCTTTAGTGCCAAATGAATCTGATTTTGAAAGCTTCAGTGCACCCAAATAAAACTTGCTAAACACTTTCATAAGGAGTTAGTCAATATGTAAATTTATTTAAAGTGTGCTAATGTGATAGCTTTGGAAAAAGGAAACAACAAATGAGTAACAAAAAATAAGAAACATTCAAAAGGTATATCTGGAGCACACACCTATCAAGAATCAAGATATTTGACTACTCTATGGGCAACAAGCACTAGGAAAGATAGGAGAGAGCTGCACACATGCATGGCCACCTCACTTAATCTGCTTCTTGAAACATCTGCCTCAACTGGTAGAACAGAGGATGGATGTCCAGGCCAGATTCATAGTATACCTTCTTATTTATCTATTTTATCTAGTTACTGTGCATTCAATTTTCATATTTGCTTGTCATAAGTACTTTTTTCAAGGTGAGGTGCCCTTATTGGTTGTACCCTCTAGAGGCTGCCATTAAGTTCCTCATTTCCTTGCAACCCCAAAAGAGGAAGCTAAACCTTTGTTTTGGCTCCTGGTGGACGCTGAGGTGGCAACTCTTCAGCAAAAGGAGTTCATCAATCCTTGAGACTTGTTAGACTTTCTGGTTCAAGGAATGTGGAGGGTTTGCGGGGACTCTTTTCCTTTCCAAGAGGGGTTTCTATGATAGAGTGTATCATTGGGCACTTTTTCAGTAGCACATATGGCAAACTGTTTTTTTTGCAGTTTTAAGACATGAAATAATCATCATTAAGGGCTATGGGACAATATTACACATCTCTCTAGGCCAGGTAACAAATTAATGGGATAGTTTTCCTCTTTTCCATTGTCAGGGACGGACTGGCTATAGACCCTAAAATCAACTGTATTACCATTATCAGGATACAGTTGAATACTGTGGTGGGCACAGGAGGCCATGGCTTCCTGCTCCACTGTTCACCACACCTGTGGCCTGTATTGAATACTTGAATATGGTATGGCTGAGCCCACCTACTTGCGTTGCTCCCACCTTCTGTCAATTTGGATGGGCCACTTAATTTTTTTTTCCAGAGCCATTTTATATTGACAGTCCGTCCTTGCCCATTGTTGGTTCTACAAACCAACCCCATTGGCTAACTGTATTGGCTGGTGGCTGTCTTATATTGAAAGATCAAACTTAGGCAAAGTCAGTTGAATTCGTCTAATTCCTAACCACATTGTTCAATAGACCAAAGAAAAGCACAGTCAACTTCTGGTTGCATTGCTTTGAATCTGATAAGGATTTTTTAGATTTGCTTGTCATGGAGGCTGGAGGCCACAAGGCACAATAATAGCCATTGTAGCTACAATTTATAACATTGGATGGTGAGAATAATATGGATCTCTATAAACCACAGAAGAATTTTGTTCAGAAGTGTCCCGTTTTAGAAGACAAAAGTACAAAAAACAAACAAACCCTCCATTCCGGTACTATTTCGTTCTTTGGAAGATCTTCTACTTATCCCGTGCTGACATTCTCTTTGCCCAGTGCTTCAAAACCAGGCTTTTCATGCCATTGGTATCTCTAGAAAATTACATTGAACAATTGTATTGGGTTCAACCTTCCATTCAATGGGAACAGGGCAGTTATCTTGGGTCAAGTTCTTCCTTAGTTCTTCAGTAACTTGACCACATAAGCCATCCTTTCTTCTGAAGTTTGGATTGTAATGCTAGAGCTCTCTAACAGCTCTGTTATATTATATGTAAATTACATTTTTAGAACAACATTAAGTTAAAGCAGTGGCACATCTTTGAAATATAAGATGAGTGTAAGCATGATCATAGACAGCAATTAAGGCAAAGATTGCATTCCTATTAGGCAAAATGTTCTATTGAACCACTAGACACTAGTTATAAAGCTGCTAGTGCAGTTTATAAAATGAATCTGAGTGCTGTACATTATGCCAATGTAATCATAATCTTCATGCAATGATTGCAAGATCTAATTTTATTCAATTGGGAAATGCCTGATTGATAAGTGCCGAGGATGCTGTGAAGAAATAAAGACAACAGTAGATCTAACATATCTGCAAGACGTTCAGTCCTCGAGTTATCTGAAGACAGCTGAGAAAGTTTTTGTACTTTATACATTCAGATGTGTTAGAATTAGGAAATTATATTAATTTAGCAATTTGTTAGCAAAAATAACAGATATTGAAGGGGTTGTTCACCCCATGGCATGTTTTCTACAGCCACCCCAGCATAGGTGGACCTGCAGTGGTAATCATACTTACCTGAACCCTGCTGTTAGGTTCTAGCTCCATAGCTGCTCTGCTGGCTCTATAGGTCCTGAGTTCTCCATATCAATATTTGTTTTGATGTGGGTAATTTTCTGATGTGCAGAGGACTGGCACACGGTTTTGTAGATGGATGGCCCACTTTGCGTCAATAGAGGAGGCTTAAATGGATTATCTGAGAAATAATATTGATGACCTATCCACAGGATAGGTCAATATCACATCAGCAGGAGTCCGAGTCTTGGAACCCCCGCCAAGCTGCAGGAAGCTGCGGCGCTCACTGGAGCTCTGGTGAACGAGGCGGCCTCCAAGGCTTTTACCAAGGACAGCACTGTACATCATATAATGGTTGTGTTTGGTATTGACGCTTAGCCCCATTGACTAGAATGGGGCTGAGCTGTAACTAGACCATGTGACCGATATACGTTGAAGCCACATAGCCTAGGAAGAGGCCGCTGTGCTCCTGGAGTGCCCAACCTCTTCTAACAACTGATCTATGGGGGTCCCAGGTGTTGGATTCCTGCCGATCTGATATTGATGACCTATCCTGATGATAGGTCATCAATATTAATTCCTGGATAGCCCATTTAATGATATGTATTTATATTTAACGGACGGAGGCACTGTCTGAATGGGACAGGCGGTTGGTCAAGAGGCGAAGTGACTTCAGTTATGTAAAAGGTGATGAAATGAAGATGAAATGGAGATATACTGTATTAGTAACTACCATAGCATGCGCATTAGGATTGACTTCCCTTTTTATGTAAACACAGGGCAATACTCTGACAGAATGGGATAGAGTAGGATGCGCTGTGAAGATTTATATATTATTTTGAAGGAAGCTCTGATTAGTACAGGTGGACCAGGAAGCAATCTTCCTCAGCCGATCACTATGCTGTGACTGTGCATAGCTTGAGGTTATAGGCATGCTGAGACCTCACGCTATGCGTGTCCGGTCACAGAACAGTGCCCGGCAGGAAGAAGAGTGCTGGATGTGAGGAGCAACGGCTGTGGCCTGATTGGTAGACTTATTGAGGTCTGATTTGAGGTCTGATTGGGGGTCATTTACATGAAAGTCTGATCTGAGGCCTGATTGGGGGACTTATTGAGGTCTGACTGGGGGTCATTCATATGGAGGTCTGATCTGAGCTCTGATTGGGGGATTTATTTGACATTGGGGGTCTGTTCTGAGGTCTGATTACCATTTGGGGTCTGATTGGGGCTCTGGACTGAGCTCTGATGAATAATATTTTTTTTCTTAGTTTCCTCCTCTCACACCTAGGTGCGTCTTATGGGCAGGCACGTCTTAAAGGGCGAAAAATACGGTAACTACAAAAGAGTTATAGGGGTCATAATATGGCGGCGAAAAGAAAAAAATTATTTTCAAGGTCTTTATTTTTTTTTCAGTATTAAAACACAAGAAAAAACATATGTGGTATTGCTGCAATCGTACTGACTGGAGAATAAAAGTAACAGGTCAGTTTTTCCACATGGGGAACAATGTAAAAACAATCCCCATAACTATTGTGGAATTGTGTTTTTTTTATTTTTATTATTTAACCACATTTGAATTTTTTTTCTAGCTCCCCACTACATCATATGCAATAATAACTGGTGAAATTAGAAAGTGCAACCACAAAAATGAAGCGATTATACAGCTATGTGAATGGAAAAATAAAAGAGTTATGGCCCCTGAAAGTCAGGGAGCAAAAAACAAGATTAAACAAGCCAATAATACAAAAACTCAGAGCCAATAAAAATAATTAGTGGCCCAGTTAAAGGCATTTTTGGTGAAATAAAATGCTTAAAAATATGCCTCAATGGGTTAAATAAAATAAAAAAGATTACTCACCAGTGTTGAGCTGCTCATCCAGTCCTTGCTGCTTTATACTTTCTGGTCCTGACTCCAGCTGTTGAAAATGCTAAGTCCCATTCAGCAAATAACTGACTCAAGCAGGGCACCATTATGGCTGAGCAGGTCTTTTATTTCCAGTGTTCCAGGACCAAGAAATAAAGAGCCACAGTAACTGGTCTGGCATCAGAACAGAAGCAGTGGGAGGGGTGCAGTGTGGTTTTTATTTTTTGTTCCTAAAGGGGTTCGACAGGAATTAAGAAACTACTTAAATAATACTTTATTATATATTCCCAAATAACTTTCATTATTTATAACGGCTCATTTTGTCTAGGGAGCAATCATTAGGAGAAATGAAAACAGCTGATAAGATCTTCAGCTCAATCTAAGTAGGAATGGAGTTCATGAGGAGACATGAAGTACAGAGCGGAGGGTAGGAATGTGGATAATAGACAGCAGCACTTGTATGCAGACTCCATTACCACAGCACCACATTACCACAGTCTGTCCTGACCATCCTCTGTACTCCATGTCTCCTCATGAACTCCATTCCTACAGTGAGTCAGCTGAAGATCTTATCAGCTGTTTTCAGCATCATAATCCCTGATAACTAGAAGTGGAGGATGAGGCAGCTCTTTAGTTCAGTGTTGTGAAGTAACTTGTCCTGCTGTGTGATTAGGGCAGGTTTTGTGTGTACTAATAGGACAGCAGCATTTTATTTCTCCTAAAGATTGCTCCCTAGACAAAATGAGCCATTTTAACTAATAAAAGGTATTTGAGAAAATATTTATAATAAAGTGATATTTAAGTATTTTCAATTTCTTAATTTCCGAAGAAACCCTTTAAAGTGTCTGCCCAAGATTTTGATATTGATGGGTTATCCTCAGAATAGGACATCAATATCTGATTGTCAGGGTCTGACCCCTGGCAACCCTATTGATCAGCTCTTTGAAGAGCCTGCGTCTCTTCCTAAGCCAGTGACATCACGTTCATAGGTCACATGACCTAGGCACAGAACAGTCTCATTTAAGTGAATGGAGCTTGATCTGACATACCAAGCACAGCCGCTATCCAAAGAAAAATGCTGTGCTTGGTAAGCTGCAGGGAGAGGCGCTGCGGCCTCCTCAAACACCTGATCAGCGGGAATATAGAGTTTTGGACCCCTACTGATCTGACATTGATGACCTGTCCTAAAGATAACACTCGGAAAACTCCTTTTGTCCTTTGTGGTCCATTTTTTTTTTTTTATTTCCCCGGAAAACCTTTTTAATTCTTTTTTTTAATTCTTTGGCTACCCAAAAATGGGCACATCCCTTACGCTAATCGCTAAACAAAGAATGATGTGTTTTCTACAAGCTCACAAATAAAGTCAATCTTACTTTCTTACAACATTAAGTTTAATTTTCCAAGTAATTTCTTGCAAACGATCCTGTAGAAGAATAAGTCAAGTTGAAGATCTTTTTTTTGGTGAAGAAATCACAAAAGTTTTATTTATTTCATTCTCTCCTTTCCTTGGAGAAGCTTCTGTGAGCAGTAGGAATTTCAATTAAAAACCGCAGGAGAGGGAAAGAATATGTCAATGAAACCACAGACTTGTAAGTACTGCATACTAGTTTGCAAACAAACACAGCGAGAACCACTGAAAGGAACACACTATTACTGTAAATTTCAACTGAATATGTTCCGGTGAAGGTGACTGTCCTAGTGCGATGTTTTATGGGTTTTTAGAATTCCTGCTACATTGTTGTCTGTACGGCACTCGCTACTTACAGACAAAAAGCCCATTCTCTTTATGAAACTTTAATCAAGGCTGGGGGAACCTGGTCTTAACTCAATTTTCTTTTACTGCTAAAAGGAAACAAAAGCAAATGTCACCAATGAGGTCGGAATAGAATGATACTATTCAACTGGCATCCACGAATGCACAAGAGGATAACAAGGAATTTATAAAATAAAACCAAAAAATAAAGTTTCTTTTATTTTGGGGTTACTTAGAATTGAAAGGGTTTGTCCAGTACTGAAAAATATATATATATATTTTTTTTAATAAACAATCATACATCAGGTATTGCAAAAAAAAATAAAAACAGCATTAAACATTGTCGTAACATTGGCCATTTAGATTGTAAATCAGCAGTAATTGTGTAATTTAGCATATATCACTTACAGAGATATTGGCATTTTCTGCATTATTGTGGCTCCCATTATTGCAAAAACGATAAATGCAGCCATATAGGTTGTCACTTTAAATGAGTTTTTTTAAACACTGTAGATAAATGACCACTAGTGATGAGCAAATTTCCTTAAATTTGGATGTGATTTTATTTGGCCAAATCTGTCAGCAGATTTGAGTCTGAATAAATTAGACCCAAAAGAAAAGTGTCGCAACTGTGTATGATATTTTGGGGTCTCCTAGTAATCTAACTGCTTTCAAACTCTTTAATGCCAAGCCAGCATTAGTAATTTGTGACATTGACATATATTGCTGCTGGTGTTAACAGTCTCTTTAAAAATGCACTGATTTCACTGAACTGTCGGATCTTTTGTTTATTTTTAAAAATAGTCCACACATTTTTGCTGTTTGGAGGCAAATGGCTGCCGATGTATACAGACACCACCTGGGGTCATGTGATCCTCCGTCATCATTTTTCTTGTCTTCTGGTCTGAAAAATGGCTGACAGCATTTTGAGAAATTTGCTTAATTCGCCAAAAAGTTAGATTTTGTGTCAACCAGAATTTTGGGAAAATGTTTGGTCGAATTCAGTTGGACCTGAATCAATTTGCTAATCTCTAATATTATGTTTAGAAATGAGCAAATTATTGGAAAATTCAATTCAGCTGCTTCACTGAATGTTTCAAAACAATTTGCTTTGTGTCGAATTACTTTGTCACGAAGCAGATTTCTTTGTAAGTAGTGGGTGCAATGACAGGGATCGGCGAACGCTCAACACTAATCGTGTTATTATTGAACAGGTGTACAGAATTACTGTTCATAGTCAGCTTCTAGGAGGTGGATTTACGCAACAAAACATGAAAATTGCCATTATCTCTGTATGTAAGAAAGACATTGACCAAACTAGTATTGATTCACTAACATATGGTCAACTTTATTTTTGAACTGGAAGTCCTTTTTAAATAACAAACTAAGCTCTCCTTCATATGTATATCCTATTGTTATCTCCCAAATGATTAAATATCATGTTGGGAGGTGTGATGAAATAAAAAAATATCGAAAAAATTTATATGGGTACCTACCTATACAGCGATCTACGCAATCTATAAATGAATGTGATTTGTAAAGCATGAATGGAATGGTATAAAGGAACCATGTTCAATCAGAAGTACTCAGAGGTCTCACTAGACTGTGCAGCGCCACACTGCTATGGCTGTGGTCCACTGCTTAAAGGGTTAAAATGGTGCTAATGCATTTTCTGTATGTGACCAGCACACAGAGTTAACATGCCGTTAGATACCATTGCTAGATGGGGCTATGCTAGCCTTCGCATAGGGTGAAGTATATGGAAGCAAAGTATAGTCCTGAGAAAGATTCAGCTAGAGAGGAGCATCTGGGGCAGGATTACCCCCTTCGTCAGGACTAATAGTCCTGACGCAAGGGGTAATCCTGCCCCAGAAACACGTTGACTATACTGCATAACAAAAGATCTCTTAATACCAGACACTTCAATTCGGAAGTTCATTTAATCAAGGTCTAGGCATCGCCAAAGGGGTCAGCAACAATGTTTTTTAAAGGTTATTTCCTTCCAAAAAATACTGATTAAGGGCTGCGATATACCTGCTTCCACAAAATACTGATTAAGGGGTTCGATATACCTGTTTCCACCAAATATTGATTGAGGCCTACGATATACCTGCTTCCACAAAATACTGATTAAGGGGTTCAATATACCTGTTTCTACCAAATATTGATTGAGGCCAACGATATACCTGCTTCCACAAAATACTGATTAAGGGGTTCGATATACATACTTTCACAAAATACTAATTCAGGGCTGTGATATGCCTGCTTCCACAAAATAATAATTGAGGGGTTTGATATAACTGCTTCCACCAAATATTGACTGAGGACATGAGATATACCTGCTTCCACAAATTACTGATTGAGGGGATTGATATTCCTGCTTCCACCAAATATTCATTTAGGGCTATGAGATACCTGCTTCCACAAAATACTGATTAAGGTGTTTGATATACCTGTTTCCACCAAATATTGATTGAGGGCTGCGATATACCTACTTCCACAAAAAAACTGATTAAGGGAATTGATATACCTGCTTCCACCAAATATTGATTAAGGCCTACGATATTCCTACTTCACCATAATATTCACTAAGGGGTTCGATATACCTGTTTCCACCAAATTTTGATTGAGGCCAGCGATATACCTGCTTCCACAAAATACTGATTATGGGGTTTGATATACCTGTTTCCACCAAATGTTGATTGAGGCCTGCAATATACCTGCTTCCACAAAATACTGATTAACGGGTTTGATATACCTGTATCCACCATATAATGATTGAGGCCTGCAATATACCTACTTCCACAAAATATTGATTAAGGGGTTTGATATACCTGCTTCCACAAAATACTGAATTAGGGCTGCAATATACCTGCTTCTACAAAAAACTGATTAAGGGGTTTGATATACCCGCTTCCACCAAATATGTATTGAGGCCTACTATATACCTGCTTCCACAAAATACTGATTAAGGGGTTTGATATGCCTGTTTCAACCAAATATTGATTGAGGGCTGCGATATACCTACTTCCACAAAAAAAATGATTAAGGGAATTGATATACCTGCTTCCACCAAATATTGACTGAGGACATGAGATATACCTGCTTCCACAAATTACTGATTGAGGGGATTGATATTCCTGCTTCCACCAAATATTCATTTAGGGCTATGAGATACCTGCTTCCACAAAATACTGATTAAGGTGTTTGATATACCTGTTTCCACCAAATATTGATTGAGGGCTGCGATATACCTACTTCCACAAAAAAACAGATTAAGGGAATTGTTATACCTGCTTCCACCAAATATCGATTAAGGCCTACGATATTCCTACTTCACCATAATATTCACTAAGGGGTTTGATATACCTGTTTCCACCAAATATTGATTGAGGCCTGCAATATACCTGCTTCCACAAAATACTGATTAACAGGTTTGATATACCTGTTTCCACCATATAATGATTGAGGCCTGCAATATACCTACTTCCACAAAATATTGATTAAGGGGTTTGATATACCTGCTTCCACAAAATACTGAATTAGGGCTGCAATATACCTGCTTCTACAAAAAACTGATTAAGGAGTTTGATATACCTGCTTCCACCAAATATGTATTGAGGCCTACTATATACCTGCTTCCACAAAATACTGATTAAGGGGTTTGATATACCTGTTTCCACCAAATATTGATTGAGGGCTGCGATATACCTACTTCCACAAAAAAAATGATTAAGGGAATTGATATACCTGCTTCCACCAAATATTGATTAAGGCCTACGATATTCCTACTTCACCATAATATTCACTAAGGGGTTCGATATACCTCTTTCCACCAAATTTTGATTGAGGCCAGCGATATACCTGCTTCCACAAAATACTGATTAAAAGGTTTGATATAACTGCTTCCAAAAAATATTGATGGCTACGATATACCTGCTTCCACAAAATACTGATTGAGGGCTACGATATACCTGCTTCCACAAAATACTGATTGAGGGCTACGATATACCTGCTTCCACAAAATACTGATTAGGGGGTTCGATATACCTGTTTCCATCAAATATTGATTGAGGCCTGCAATATACCTGCTTCCAGAAAATATGGATTAAGGGGTTTGATATACCTGCTTCCAAAAAATACTGATTGAGGGGTTTGATATACCTGCTTCCACAAAATATTGATTGAGAAATTCGATATACCTGCTTCCGCAAAATACTGATTAAGGGGTTTGATATACCTGCTTCCACAAAAAACTGATTGAGGGCTGCGATATACCTGCTTCCACAAAATAGTGGTTAAGGGGCTTGATATACCTGCTTCCACCAAATATTGATTGAGGCCTACGATATTCCTGCTTCCACATAATACTGATTGAGGGGTTTGATATACCTGCTTCCATGAAATACTGATTGAGGGGTTTGATATACCTGCTTCCACAAAATACTGATTAAGGGGTTTGATATACCTGCTGATTAAGGGGATTGATATACCTGTTTCCACCAAATATTGATTGAGGCCTGCAATATACCTGCTTCCACAAAATTCTGATTAAGGGCTGCAATATACATGCTTCCACAAAATACTGATTAAGGGATTTGATATACCTGTTTCCACCAAATATTGATTGAGGCCTGCAATATACCTGCTTCCACAAAATACTGATTAAGGGGTTTGATATACCTGTTTCCACCATATAATGATTGAGGTCTGCGATATACCTACTTCCACAAAATATTGATTAAGGGGTTTGATATACCTGCTTCCACAAAATACTGAATGAGGGCTGCGATATACCTGCTTCTACAAAATACTGATTAAGGGGTTTGATATACCTGCTTCCACCAAAAATGTATTGAGGCCTACGATATACCTGCTTCCACAAAATACTGATTAAGGGGTTTGATATACCTGTTTCCACCAAATATTTATTGAGGCCTGCGATATACTGCCACCACAAAATACTGATTAAGGGGATTGATATACCTGCTTACACCAAATATTGATTGAGTCCTGCGAGATTCCTGCTTCCACAAAATACTGATTAATGGGTTTTATATACCTGCTTCCACCAAATACTGATTGAGGGCTGCGATATACCTGCTTCCACAAAATAGTGATTAAGGGGGTTCAATATACCTGTTTCCATCAAATATTGATTGAGGCCTACAATTTACCTGCTTCCACAAAATAATGATTCAGGGGTTTGATATGCCCGTTTCCACCAAATATTGATTGAAAGCTGCAATATACCTGCTTCCACAAAAAATGCTATTCTATCGGAACTTAGGCACAGGGTCATTTTTAAAATCACAGGCAGAGGTAGAGGCAGGCTGTTCCGCAGTTGTGATAGCGGTCGGGCAGGTGCACCAGGCCAGAGCCTAAATGGGAAGTTGGAGAAGGCGCAAGCGATTACTTCAAAGGACGCACCAGAGTTGGTTGAGTGGCTCGTTTAGCCTTCCGCTTCTTCCCCCTTCCTCATCCTCTGTATCTGCACCCTCCTTAATCTTTGCTGTGTGCACCCCCAAAGACACCACCACCACCACCATAGCCCCTCCACTCGAGTCAGAGGAATTATTTTCCAATCCATTCCCAGACCTTACCGATGCGCAGCCATTCTTGAAATCAGATGAAGAAGAGTAGGTAGCAACAGCCACCACCCAGCGGACTGACAACAGTACCCAGATCAGCCCAAGGAGGAAGGTCCCTGCTGTTGCTGCCTACTCCAATACTGTATCTCAAATGTCAGTGGTGGTGAAGGTAACGATGGTGACATGTCGATGGTTGTCACTTGGGTGCCCACAAGAGAGGAAGAGGAGGGGAGTTCAGAGGGAGAAACAGAGCAGCAGAGAGGGGAGAAGAAGGAGAAGCAGGCAGAGCTAGCAGGGCACAGTAGGCAAAAAGCAGACTTCAAATGTATCTGGAACGAGCCATCCACCATGCATGATCACATCTGGCGCTCACAGGACACCGGCACACGGCTTTGCAGTGTGTTTTTTTTTTGCGTGTCAGCTGCTGACAATAGTGTTGCCATCTGCAGCCTGTGCTGTCAACGCATAAGTTGCGGTAAGCCCAACACTCACCTAGGGACGACTGCCTTAAGAAGGCAACTGGCCTCCCATCACCGAGCCCAGTGGGAGCAACACCGTCAGAACCCACAAAGCCACAGTCCCAGCGCTCCACGTCCTGCCTCTTCTCCTTCTCCTCTCTCTTCCCATTTGTCTTCCACTCTACCTTCCACCACGCCATTGCCGCATTCATCTGGCAAAAGGCAGGCTTCCGTGGACCAAATATTCGAACGCACAACGTTCATGACGCCGGATAACCCTCTTGCCCAAAGGCTGACCGACGGCTTGTTGGAACTGCTAGCCCGCCAACTACTGCCATATAAACTGGTGGAGTTGGAGGCCTTTTGAAAATTTGTGGCCATTGGCACACAGCAATGGAAGGTCCCCGTAAGTAAATATTTCTCCCAGAAGGGCATCCCGGAGCTATATGGCCACGTTCAGTGGCAAGTGAATATATCTCTGGCACACAGTGTCTGTGCCAAGATACATCTGGCACAGACACGTGGTCTAGCAAACACGGGCAGGGAAGGTACATAACTTTTACTGCCCACTGGGTGATCCTTCTGACGGCCTTAAATCACGTAACCCATGGCTTCCATGTAAATTTGGTGTTTCCGCCATGGATTGCATGCAGGCCTGCCTCTTCTTCTCCTTTCCAACTCCATCCTCCGTCTCCTCCTCAGATGACTACTCCTTTTCCTTTTGCTACCGCCTCTTCGGCTGCGCCCTCCAAGCTCCCCAGATCCTATTCGACGTTTCAGGTGAGACATTGCCATGCTGTGCTGCGGCTGTTGTGCCTGGAAACCAAGAGCCACACCGGTCCTGCACTGCTTTTAGCTCTGCTGTCACAGGCCGTTCAGTGGCTAACCCCGCTCAATTTGACATTTGGCAAAGTGGTGTGCGACAACGGTGCCAATCTGCTAGCGCGCTGAAACAGGGCAAAATGACACACATGCCATGCATGGCACTCGTCCTGAACTTAGATGTTTTGCAACAGACCAGGAAAATCTATGGCCATTTTAGAAGATCTTACATGGCCATGGCTCGCCTTGCTGACGTTCAGCGGCAACACCACCTGCTCGTCAGACGTCTGATTTGTGACATCCCGACGTGCTGGAACTCCACCTTGTATATGCTTGATAGGCTGCTCCAGCAGCAACGTGCCGTTAACGACAACCTGTACGAACTCTGCAGCAGGACAGGTTCTGGGGAGCTTGGTTTCTTTTCACTGCGCCAGTGGCTGCTCATGTGCGACGCCTGCAGACTTCTGCAGCTATTTGATGAGATCACCAAACTGGTCAGTCGCAGCCAGGGCGCCATCAGTGAAATCATACCTTACGCTTTCTTTTTTGGGCGTGCATTGCATCATGTCATTGATCAAGCCGCCGAGGAGCAGGAGCTGTAAGATGAGGAAGCAGCAATGCTAAATGAATACCTAGGGGTGGCTACACCATCTGAGACAAATCAGAAGGAGTCTCAAGAGGAGTCAGAGGAGGATGATGACTGGGGGGAGGAGGAGCAAGAATAGCAGGGTTTGAGGGGGACAATAAACTTTTCGGGGATCCCTGGTGTTGTCCGTGGCTGGGGGGAGGAGACCGAGGAAAGCATTTTCCTGGGCGATGAGCAGGAGCCAGGGCGCTCCACCACTTCCAATTTAGTGGGGACCTTCATGCTCCAGTGTTTGAAGAGGGACCCCTATATAAAAAGCATAAAGGGAAAGGACTAGTACTGGGTGACAACGCACTTAGACACCCGGTACAAACAAAAAATAGCAGACATGTTACCAGCATCACAGAGGGCTGTCAGAATGCAGCATTTCCAGGCCTTGCTGCGAAAGATGCTGCATTCTGCTGTTGCGGGCACTGGCAGAGGAAATTCCACTCACAGCTATACAGGTGCGGGTACCAATCCTACAGTGCCTGCAAGAAGAGGGCGGTTTAAAGATGTGTTGGTCACTTTAGATATGAGATCATTCTCGCAGCTAACCCATCGACAGCTGATCCGGATCCAGCTTCAGGGAACGCCTAGACCGATAGGTGTCCGACTACATTGGGTTAACAGCCGATGAGGACGCTCTGAGAAGTAAGGAACCCCTGGACTACTAAGTGTGCAGGCTTGACCTGTGGCCAGAGCTGCCACAATTTGTCATGGAACTCTTGGATTGCTTATCGTCGAGTGTCCTGTCCGAAAGGACGTTCAGCGCAGCAGGGAGGATCATGATCGACAAGCGCACTCGCCTAGCTCATGACAGTGTTGACGACCTCACATTTTTAAAAATGAATGAGGCATGGATCTCTGAGGAATTCAACACCTGTGACAACCACATATAATTGAATTTCCTCATGCCAGCCCACACATATCCGCCACGACCCAGACCAAAAAAATGGTCCTTGTTTTATTTATATACAGCGGCATAAAAGGCCTTTTCTATCAGGTGAATGCCTAATTTTTGGGGCCTCTACTCCAGTAGTCTACAGTAAAATTTTTATCCAGTGACCGCCTAAAGAACCTCCAGTCACATAATCACAAGTTCTTTTCTGTCTGGTGAATGCCTAATTTTTGGGGCCTGTACTCCACTGGCCTACAGTAAAATTTTTATCCAGTGACCACCTAACGTACCTCTAGCCACATAATCACAAGTTCTTTTCTGTCATGTGAATGCCTAATTTTTGGGGCCTGTACTCCACTGGCCTACAGTAAAAATTTTATCCAGTGACCACCTAATGTACCTCTAGCCACATAATCACAAGTTCTTTTCTGTCTGGTGAATGCCTAATTTTTGGGGCCTGTACTCCACTGGCCTACAGTAAAAATTTTATCCAGTGACCACCTAACGTACCTCTAGCCACATAATCACAAGTTCTTTTCTGTCATGTGAATGCCTAATTTTTGGGGCCTGTACTGGCCTACAGTAAATTTTTTATCCAGTGACCGCCTAATGTACTTCCAGCCACATCATCACAAGTTCTTTTCTGTCATGTTAATGCCTAATTTTTGAAGCCTGTACTGGCCTACAGTGACATTTTTAGCCAGTGACCGCCTAATGTACCTCCAGCAACATAATCACAAGTTTTTTTCTGTCAAGTGAATGCCTAATTTTTGGGGCCTGTACTCCAGTGTCTTACAGTAAAATTTATATCTAGTGACCGCCTAATGTACCTCCAGCCACATCATCACAAGTTCTTTTTTGTCAGGTGAATGCCTAATTTTTGGAGCCTGTACTGGCCTACAGTGAAATTTTTAGCCAGTGACTGCCTAATGTACCTCCAGCCACATCATCACAAGTTCTTTTCTGTCAGGTGAATGCTAAATTTTTGGAGCCTGTACTGGCCTACGGTATTTTTTTTTTCCAGTGACCGCTAATGTACCTCCAGCTACGTAATCACAAGTTCTTTTCTGTCAGTTGAATGCCTAATTTTTGGGGCCTGTACTGGTCTACAGTAAAATTTTTAGCCAGTGACCGCCTAATGTACCTCCAGCCACATAATCACAAGTTCTTTTCTGTCAGGTGAATGCCTCATTTTTGGGGCCTGTACTCTTGTGGCCTAAAAATAAAAATTTTCTAGGCTTCAGCAGGGCACATTTTTAAGATTTTCCGTTTAAGATGCATAAAAATGGCCCCTCATTAAAATGCATATTTTTTGTGGGAATTTTTTCCAATGATCCCCCTCTGGTATGTCACTGTCCATTTTGTGGGACTATTTGTGCACTTCTAGTAAGTATTTGGTGGCTGAAAATATGATCTGAAGGTTTTTCAGGTTCACCTGCCATAAAAGTCAATGGGGCCCGCGGCGAACGCGTGGTTCGCAAACATTTGATCACGAAAACGCGTTTGCGAACCTTCCCGTCCGATGTTCGACCATCCCTACTCAAGAATATCCCTGTATTTTGCACCATCCATCTTTCCCTCAACTCTGACCAGTTTCCCAGTCCTGACCTCTGATAAACATCCCCACAGCATGATGCTGCCACCTCCTTGTTTCACTGTGGGGATGGTGTGCTTTGGGTGATGTGATGTGTTAGGTTTGCGCCAGACATAGCGTTTTCTTTGATGGACGAAAAGTTAAATTTTAGTCTCATCAGACCAGAGCACCTTCCTCCATACATTTTGGGAGTCTCCCACATGCCTTTTCGCAAACTCACAAAGTGCCTTTTTGTTTTTTGCTGAAAGTAATGGCTTTCTTCTGGCCACTCTGCCATAAAGCCCAACTCTATGAAGTGTAAGGCTTATTGTTGTCCTATGTACAGATATTTTAGTCTCTTCTGTGGAACTCTGCAGCTCCTCCAGGGTTACGTTAGGTCTCTGTGCTACCTCTCTGATTAATGCCCTCATTGTCCAGGCTGTGAGTTTTGGTGGGCGGCCGTCTCTTGGCAGGTTCCCTGTTGTGCCATGTTCTTTCGATTTGGTTATGATAGATTTAATGGTGCTCCTGGGCATCATCAAAGATTTGTATATATTTTTATAACCTAACCCTGACTTGTACTTCTCAACAACATTGTCCCATACTTGTTTGGCGAGTTCCTTGGTCTTCCTGGCAGCGTTTTGTTAGTGATGCCTCTTGCTTAGGTGTTGCAGCCTCTGGGGCCTTTCAAAAAAGGTGTGTATATGTAATGACAGATCATGTGACACTTGCATTGCACACAGGTGGACATCGTTTCACTAATTATGTGACTTCTGAAGGTAATTGGTTGCACCAGAGCCTTTTTTGGGCTTCCTAACAAAGGGGTGAATACATACGCACATGACAAATTTCTGTTTTCTATTTCTAAACAATAGTTTTATTTATATATTTTTCTAATTTCACTTTACCACCTTAGACTATTGTGTTGTGATCCATCACATAAAATTCAGATTAACAAAACATTGAACTTAAGGCTGTAATGTAACAAAACACAAAAAAAAGTCAAGGGGGGGTTAATACTTTTGCAAGGCACTGTATATGATGTCTAATTTTCAGTTTTGACATCAGTCATGGGATAGCCCCTTTCAATGGAGAGGAAGAATAAAAGAGAATATATTGGAGCGTACTAGTGTTAACAGGTGGTTTCTGAAAAATTGAGACTGTGGAGATTACTTGTCTGAGAGGCTAAGTTGCCAAGTTGTCAATGCGATTAAAGGAATCGGGAGACTGGACCTGCTTTAGAAGCAGACTGGAGATCTCCTGGATCCCACATCCTGCAGAGAACATTGTGGATCCACTTGTGAGTCAAGAACAAAGACAGAGAAGGTGCATAAGTGCAGAAAGCTGCAAGTGAAATGTTGCACCCCTATTTCTGGATGCTAAAGCTAGGAAGAAGTGCTGTGTGAGGAGAAGGAAAATCGGCCTTTTAACTACCTTTGGAGCCGTGACAACTGAAAGATCTGTAGAAAGTGCTAAACTGTATAAGAACTGCCAGTGCATGCATGCTGAGAACTGTGAACTGCAAGTGTAGAACCATTCATATGTCAAACCCAACTAACATCATACTTCAGAAAAATCCATCACCATTAAGGGCACCCTGCCTAACACCAAGCAGGAGAACCCCAAAACCAGGGTGTTCTCCGAAGAGAAGAAAATGTGTTCCTTCCCCATAACTAAATGGTGCAGGGGAGCATCAGAGAGAGTAACCACTACCTCCATTATTGCTACAATCATTCCTGTACTTCCCGTTTCTCTGTTCTTGCAGCAATTGCTCCTTCCTTTTCCTCTAACTTGTCTTAAAGAGTTTACTCACACCTGGCAAAAAGGTTATACGGTTTCTCAAATTTCCTTTATCATCGCATGTTTTCATGATCAGTTTTCTAGTAGTCAAAAGAATCTGTCCTGGCCATGACACATAATTTTAATCTGGAAGCCTGGTGACAATTGCTCTTTAAATTCTGAGGATGATAGAGAACACCGTTATTATTTTTTCCAGAATACTTTTTATTTACAATTATTTTTTTTGAATTTTTACCTTTTGTCTTCTCTATAACTTTTTCGATTTTTAGCTGCTGTCTTCTCTTTATATTTAATGTAACTTTTACAAGTTCTGCGTTTCTGACAGTGCTCATGTCTGGTTACTGGAGTATCGTGTCATGATGGTCTAAGAACACTGTGACAGAGTGCTGTAAAGCTAAATGACAGCACACATCAAATGAAGACTACAGACATGCTGCAGCTGTCTGATAAGGACATTTAAAGTGGATCAAGTTAATCTTTTTTTTACCTGGAAATTTCACGTTGTACTTTATACCTATAGAAAACCAACTAAGGGTAGGTTCACATACGCAGCTTAAACTCTGTTATGCTGTTCCTGCAGAGAAATGGGCTACCTGAGTTTACTTTATGCGGCATAGCTGGACACCGCCTATTATGGTTAATGGGGATCCATGCAGCTGTATTTGTCCAGCCAAAAGCCGGTATTTCTGCTGGAAAGCTGGCCGAACTCAGTCAGATACCATTACAGTCAATAGGGATCTGGCGGTGTGCTCAGGCTATGCCAGATATGTTAAACTCCAGTAGTCTGTTCCTCTGCCTGAACAGAGACGACCAGAGTTTGTGTCTCATATGTGAACCTATCTTTACAGGGGTATTCTAAGCTTATGAAGTGATGCCATATAGCTAGCACACCTCCCCAATAGTGTTGAGAAAACTTGTGTTTTCAAGTTTGGCGAACAAGGTTCGGGTTAGGGTCTAAGAATTCCGTTATGGATTTGAGTTAAGTTATGGTCCGTGGTAGCGGAATCCATAACGGAATTCTTAGATAACCCGAACCTTGTACGCTGAACTTGAAAACACAAAATTGCTCATCCACAGTCATCACTTTATGATTAGTGGAGGTCCCACCTCTGTAAGAAAACGAAACAGTGTATCATAGTTCTATTAGCTCTGTTTCTGTAACCCCGGTCCCTCTGTTCAGTGCATATGGCCAGTATCCTGATCCCAGCCATGGTTTAGGATGTTCAAGGATGACAAGTACAAGTTGACAAAAATATATAGTGGTTAATATCCTTATTCTCAATTCTAGAATTAGACAACAGGACAATTTTTACTGCTTACAGGTGTTATCCCTGAAATTCAAAAAAAAAAAAATATCTGGTGTAATGCACAGTTTGCACGCCATTATTTTTAGTACATCAATGAAACTATGCTTTGGGTTTCTGGGAAATATATGCAAATTAGCTATTAAGTTAGGCTAATTTGCATATATTTTTCACAGAAATCCAGAGCAGTGTTGTCTGGCATACAATACTGTTCATGTATACTAAGCAGTCTCCATTATGATAAAGAGTCCCCCCTAAGGCCTCTTTTACACGGGCGTCGCGTGTGAGGGCCGGATACGAAGCGAGAACGTTGCGAGAAAATGCGTAATTTTTCCACGCGAGTGCAAAGCGGTTTAATGAGTTTTGCACACCCGTGAGAAAGATCAGCATGTTTGGTACCCAGACCCGAACCCGGACTTCTTCACAGAAGTTCGGGTTTGGGTTAGGTGTTCTGTAGATTTTATTATTTTCCCTTATAACATGATTATAAGGGAAAATAATAGCATTCTTAATACAGAATGCTTAGTAAAATGTCCATTGAGGGGTTAAAAATAATAAACAAATTTAACTCACCCCATCCACTTGGTCGCCTAGCGGATCCCCTCTTCTTTCTTCTTTCTTCAGTACCTGGCAAAAGGACCGTTGATGACGTCACTGCGCTCATCACATTATTCATCACATGGTCCATCACCATGGTGATGGATCATGTGATGGACCATGTGATGAGCACAGTGACATCACCAAAAATCCTTTTCCTCCCAGGTCATCAAAGAAGAAGAAAGAAGAGAAGCCGGGCTGCGCGAACAAGTGGATGAGGTGAGTTTAATTTGTATTTTTATTTTTAACCCCTCCATCCCTATTCTACTAAGCATTCTGTATTAAGAATGCTATTATTTTCCCTTATAACCATGTTATAAGGGAAAATAATAATGATCGGTTCCCCATCCCGATCATCTTTTAGCTCTTGGTTGCGGATGCTTGCGATTTTCTTGCAGCTTAATTCATTTCTATGGGGCCTGCGTTGCGTGAAAAACGCAGAATATAGAGCATGCTGCGATATTCACACAACGCACAAGTGATGCGTGAATATCACCGCTCATGTGCACAGCCCCATAGAAATGAATTGGTCCGGAGTCAGTGCGGGAGCAATGCGTTCACCTCACGCATTGCACCCGCGCGGAAAACTCGCCCGTGTGAAAGAGGCCTAAGACTCTGGCAAAGGCCTCTCAGATGTTGCTTCTGTTGGTGTAAGAACTGGTTTGTACATCTCTTTCACGTGAATGGTTTCTGAGGATACTCAGTTGTCTGGTCCTTTTCAAAGGAGAACTGACTTGTACATCTCTTTTGTGGAGGAGTCTAATACATTGGTTTCTTTTTTGACTCATTTATTCTCTTGATTCTTATCAGAAAAAAAAATGAAACCAAAATTGATTTTCAGAGCAAGTGTATCTGATGAACCAAATTCTTTGAAAGAGTCACCTAAACTGACTTTTAATGAATTTTAAGGAAGTTGCTCATATCTAATATAGCTATATATTTCTATGAATTTAGAAGTAGGGAAGAAAGAATGAATACTGTTTGGGTCTCTTCACTATGAATTCATCACTCTGATATTGAGAGGTGGAAGCTACTGAGCATGTCAGTCCCTTTCTGAATGCAAGAGAAGGTAGACCAGAAAGATAAACAACAGGGGCGCTACCAAAGAGTAAAATACTTAAAGGGGTTGTCCGGGTTCATAGATGACATATCCTCATCTTCACCCATCTGGCCTACCTAATATTAGCTTCAGAGAATTTCATGCTCCGATGCTCTCCCTGGATCGCGCAGGGCAAGGGCTTTTTTGTTTATGTTTTTAACATTGCTAAGAGGAGACTTCCGCCTAGCAGTGTTGCAGGTGACGTCACCGGCACTAATGTTCAGGCTTTAGCGCTGCCCTACGCATTTTACAGGCTAGGGCAGCGCTAAAGCCTGCCCATTAGTGCCGGTGATGTCACCGGCAACACTGCTAGGCAGAAGCCTCTACCTAGCTTTCCCCATGGACAGCACGGTACGTCACGATTCAGCACAGGGCAAAGGAGAGCATTGGAGCATAAAATGCTCCAATGCTCATATCAGGGGATACTCAGGTGAATATGGGGGAATGTCTTGGTTCAGCTCTAAACCCGAACAACCCCTTTAACAATATTTTTATTGCATTTATTGCAATATTACTTTGTTTGAAATGCTTTATGCATAGCATAGTAAGATGCTTAGTGGAATGATCTCTTTAATTACTCATGGACTATATAAAGAATTTTTTTAAAGAAAAGATCTCAAGTAAAATCGCTTTGTACATACACAGAGTTTATTTTGGTCTATATTATTATCCTTTTTAGTCACACGGAAACTGGTCGAGCTAAACATCCCAAGTATTTTAATTTAAAATCCATTAGAAGTCAACATAATTAATTAGACATTTACACTTCAGCGGATTTTGGTTTCCCTAAAGAAAAACTAAGCACACAAAATATAATTTGATTTAATTTTTGGTCTATATTTAATCTACCTGAAACAATATTATACCTTGGGGAATGAATTGCCATCCTAGGATTGTATAGTTTCCATATTAAGGCAGAAAACAAAAACAGTATTGACTGCAGATGTTCTAATGTCTCTTGTATTATAAGGCTTACAAATTGCATTGACCTGGAGGCCTGGTTGTGAGGGGTTCATGCAGCAGATGCTACAGTTCAGAAAAGAGAATAGGTAAGAAACTACATAAACTCTCTGAACACAGAGTGTGCCTTAGCAGTACATTAAATTAGGCATGTTTAATTCATATTAGACTAGGCACTTAAAAGCCATTATATATACAGCAGTCTTCTGTACTGAGCATTAAAGTTAAACCTCTATGTACTGTAGCTGCCCTTTCAATTTAAAGAATAACTAATAAGGTCATTTTACAGGGCTTATTTGCATATGTAACACCTTCAAATAAAATCAATGTTTCAAAATGGCTTTCTAAAAAAAACTTTTAGCTGCTTGTTCGTCATTTTTTTCCTTGGAGTTTCTGACAAATCTACAATGCATTCTAAAAGTTTTCAGACCATTTCACTTTTTTCACATTTTGTTATGTTGCTGCCTTGTACTAAAATAAATTTTAAAAAATCCTGTTTTATCCCATCATTATACACTAAATACCCCATAATAACAAAGTGAAAACAGAATTTTTGAAATCTTTGCAAATTTACTGAAAAAGAAAAACTAAAATCTTTCATTGACAAATATTCAGCCACTTTACTCAGGACTTAGTTGAAGCGCCTTTGGCAGTGGCTACAGACAGGGTCGGAGTGGCCTACCAGAGTACCAGAGTATTTTACAGTGGGTCCAAGCTCTGACAAAAATGGACCTCTAATAAAATAGTGCCTTTAAGATGCTATATACACAGAGGTTGTGCCCTCAGAATAATTTCCACTGGTGGGCCCAAGGGACTTCAGTCCGACGCTGACTACAATCTCCAGTCTTTTTGAGTGCTGTAATACTTGTAGGTAGGGACAGACACAGACAGTGAGGCCTGACCTAGAACCCAACCAGCTTTCCCTACCTACTTGCAGTACAAGCCCTAGGTAGCAACTGATCAACAGTTCCTATATTACCCAGGCACAGAGACACACAAACACCAAGAGACCAAACAACACAAAAACAGGGTAGTACATAAATGGGTCAGAACCAGACAGGCTATGCAGTACCAAATGAGAGAAAGAGAGCGGTCAGAAGACAAGCTGAAATCAAAACCAGATGGACAACGTAGTACCAAACGAGAGACAGAAAATGGTCAGAAGACAAGCAGGGGTCAGAGGAACAAGCAATCAAAACAGCACAGGAAACAGGAAACAGGAATACAGCTAGTGAGTCACAAACTATCCCTGGTACTGGTGTATGACCAGGAAGGGAATTAAACAGAATTCCCGGATCAGAACCCAATAAGTCATGATTCTGTGCTCACATTAATCAGAAACACTAGCACATAGGAATAAAGCAGCTGAGCAATCAGCCCACTGCTAATCTCTTGCAGCACACACCCGCTGTGGGGAGAAAAAGAGTAGAGCATCCTTTTGCTAGGAATGCCATTGTGTCACAAGGGGCAGCTCATCGCTCCCGACGCTGCCGCGTCAAAGCCGGGGATCGCTCCACAGGAGGCTGGACATGAGAGTTTATCACAGGAATGGTGCCAGAAGGTTTGTTCATCTATATTGAGGATTTTCTGCCATTCTTCCATGCAGATCGTCTGAAGCTCTGTCAGGTTGAATGGTGACCATTGATGGACAGCTTTCAGAGATTTCTGGCTGGGCCACTCAAAGACACTCACAGAGTCTCTTGGTCAGCCCTGCATTATTTTTGACTGTGTGCATAGGGTCATTGTCTTGTTGGAAGGGAAATCTGCTTCCCAGTCTGAGGTTCAGAGCACTCTCAATCAGGTATTATATACATATATATATAGGTTTTCATTAAGCTTTCCTTCAACCTTGACTAGTCTCCCTGAATTAGCCACTGAAAAGTAACCCCACATCATGATGCTGCCAACACCATGCTTCACTGTAGGGATGGTATTGGGCAGGTGATTAGCAGTGTTCAGTTTCCTCAAAATATGGTACTTAGAATTAAGGCCAAAAAGTTCTATCTCGGTTTCATCAAACCAGAGAATCTTGTTTCTCAATGTCTGAGAGTTAATGATGGACGAACATCGGCCTGGACGATTCGCGAACACGATCGCGCGTACACGATCAAATGTTCACGAACCGCAAGTTCGTGGCAGCCCCATTCAATTTTACTGCAGGCCAGTAGACTACAGGCCCCAAACATTAGGCATTCAATGGACAGAAAACATCAAGTGATTATGTGGCTGCAGGTATATTAGACGGTAAATGGATATCAATTTTACTGCAGGCCAGTGGACTACAGGCCACAAAAATTATTTATTCACCGTACAGAAAAGAACAATTGATAATGTGGCTGGAGGTACATTAGGTGGTCACCGCATAAGAATTTTACTGTTGGCCAGTTAGATTACAGGCACCAAAAATTATGCATTCACCGTACATAAAAGATCAAGTGATTATGTGGCTGGAAGAATATTAGACGGTCGATGGATATTAATTTTACTGCAGGCAATTGGACTAGAGGCACCAAAAAATATTAATTCAACGTACAAAAAAGAACAATTCATAATGTGGTTGGAGGTACATTAGGCGGTCACCGTATAACAATTTTACTGTTGGCCAGTTAGATTACAGGCCCCAAAAAATTATGCATTCACTGGACAGAAACGATCAAGTGATTATGTAGCTGGAGGTATATTAGACGGTCAATGGATATCAATTTTAATGCAGACCAGTGGACTATAGGCCCCAAAAATTATTCATTCATCGGACACAAAACATCAAGTGGCTGGAGGTATATTAGACGGTCATTGGATATCAATTTTAATGCAGGCCAGTGGAGTACAGGTCACAAACATTATGCATTCACTGTACAGAAAACATCAAGTGATTATGTGGCTGGAGGTATATTAGACGGTCAATAAATATATATTTTACTACAGGCCAGTGGACTACAGGCCCCAAAAATTATTCATTTACTGTACAAAAAAGAACAATTGATAATGTGGCTGGAGGTACATTAGGCGGTCACCGGATAACAATTTTACTGTTGGCCAGTTATATTATAGGCCCCAAAAATTATTCATTCACTGGACAGAAAACATTAAGTGATTATGTGGCTGGAGGTATATTAGACGGTTATTGGATAACAATTTTACTTCAGGCCAGTGGAGTACAGGGCCCCAAAAATTATTCATTCAACGTACAGAAAATAACAAATAATTATGTGGCTGAAGGTTCAGTATATTAGACAATCAATGGATATTCATTTTACTGTAGGCCAGTACAAATAAATGTCAAACACATATGTTTAAAAGAATAAAAAATAAAAAATGTGATAAAAAAATGGCTAACGAAATCCCCCGTGGTCATCACAGGTGTTGAACTCCTCCGAGGCCCCAACAATTAGGCATTCACCGTACAGAAAAGATCAAGTGATTATGTGGCTGAAGGGATATTAGACGGTCAATGAATATCCATTTTACTGCAGACCAGTGAACTGCAGCCAGTACAAGTACATGTCAAATGCATATGTTTAAAAGAACTAAAAATATAAAATTGGATTAAAAACATGGCTAACAAATCCCCCCTCTTGATAGCACGTAGTCGTCGCAGGTTATGAATTCCTCCGTGACCCCAAACATTAGGCATTCACCAGACAGAAAAGGCCTTTTATGCTGCTGTATTTACGTAAGACAGGGACCATTGTTTGTTCATTTGTTCATTTTTAGAAATGTTAGGTTATCCACACTGTCATGAATTAGGCGAGTGCGCTTATCGGTCACGATTCCCCCTGCTGCACTGAACGTCCTTTCGGACAGGGCACGCAACGAGGGGCAACCCAAGAGTTCCATGGAAAATTGTGTGTGCCAGCTCTGGCCACAGGTCAAGCCTGCACACCCAGTAGTCAAGGGATTCATCGCTTCTGAGAGCGTCCACATCGGCCGTTAACCCAATGTAGTCGGACACCTGTCAGTCTAGGCATTCCCTGAGGCTGGAACCGGAGGGCGGCTGTCGATAGGTTGCTTACAAGAATGATTTCATATCCGGAGTGACCAACACATCTTCAAACCGCCCTCGTCTTGCATGCGCTGTAGTATTGGTACCCACAACAGTTTCTTTGTGTGTGGAAATTCCTCTTCCAGCGCCCGCAACAGCAGAATGCAGCATCTCTGGAAGCAAGGCCTGGAAATGCTGCATTCTGACAGCCCTCTGTGATGCTGGTAACATGTTCGCCATTTTGTGTTTGTACCGGGGATCTAAGTACGTTGTCCTTGCCCTTTATGATTTTTATAAGGGGGTCCCTTTTCAAACACTGGAGCATGAAAGCCCCCATTTGCACTAAATTGGAAGCAGTGAAGCGTCCTGGCTCCTGATCATCGCCCAGGAGAATGTCGTCCTCGGTCTCCTCCCCCCATCCACAGACAACACCAGGGATCCCAGAAAAGTTTAAAGCCTGCTCTTCTTGCTCCTCTTCCTCCTCCCCCCAGGCACCATCCTCCTCTGACTTCTCTTCAGACTTCTGCTGACTTGTCTCAGATGGAGTATCCCCCCCGAAAATGTATTCAGCATTGCGACTTCCTCATCTTCCTGCTCCTGCTCCTAGACAGCTTGATCAATGACATGACGCAATGCACGCTCCAGAAAGAAAGCATAAAGTACGATGTCTCTGATGTCGCCCTGGCTGCGACTGACCAGTTTGGTGATCTCATAAAATGGCTGCAGAAGTCTGCATGCGTCGCGCATGAGCAGCCACTGGCGCGGTGAAAAAAAAACTAACCCCCCAGAACCTGTCCTGCCACAGAGTTCGTACAGGTATTCGTTAACAGAATATTTCTGCTGGATAAGCCTATCAAGCATATACAAGGTGGAGTTCCAGCGCGTCGGGCATTCACAAATCAGACGTCTGACGGGCAAATGGTGTCGCCGCTGAACGTCAGCAAGACGAGCCACGGCCGTTAGTGTTCAGCACGAATATACAGGGCTCTGTCTGTACATTCCCCACTAACTGACACCCTGGAAGGATCTTTATCCCAGTCTGATTATCGCAGACCTCACCTGTGATCCTCTCTGGTCCAAGGGAACACCCGTGCTAAAAGGGTGTGGATTGGCAGACTACACCAACAAGAACCTTGTCTCAGCAACCTACATTCTGCTAAGACTATTACCTCCTGTATTTTAGCTATCCCACCCAGCTGAGGTATCTGAGTGGGATATACATCTCTTCCCGCACTGTCCACCTTATCACACTTATCACTAGAGATGGCCTTGCGGTTTGCCCAGCAGTCATTTTGCGGCAAACTTTGCGCGTTCGCAATTTGCAGAACATAGGAACATATGGCGATGTCTGCCGCCGTCATACTCTTTTGCATTGTGCCGAACTTTGACCCATGACACATCCATCAGGTGGGAAAGGACAGCCAATTGAGATGTTTCAGCACATAAAAGAACCCGATCTGACAGCCATTTTACATTCTGGGTTTTGACAGTGTAGAGAGAGGTTGCTTTGTGGAGCAGGGACAGGCTGTTTGGGACACCAAAAGCTAGCTAATACGGCCACAAAAGTCCTTTTAAGGACTGGCATAGGTGTGCTATAGATAGGTGTAATATACTGAGGGATGTGATATAATATACTTTCTAAGATAGAAAATATATTATAGCGCATTTGTATTGTGCATTGTATTGTGTGTGGTTCTGCTGAGATACCGCAGTTATATAGAGGGACAAACTCTATACCTGTTGCCCCAAAAAAAACTGAATGAGAAGTGTGATATACCTTCTTCCACAAAATACTGATTGAGGACTACGATATACCTGTTGCCCCAAATAAACAGAATGGTGTGATATAACTGTTGTGGCAAAAAAATAATTGAGGGGTGTGATATACCTGCTTCCACAAAATACTGATTAAGGGGTTCGATATACCTGCTTCCACCAAATATTGATTGAGGCCTGCGATATACCTGCTTCCACAAAATACTGATTAAGGAGTTCGATATACCTGTTTCCACCAAATATTGATTGAGGCCTGCGATATACCTGCTTCCACAAAATACTGATTAAGGGGTTTGATATACCTGCTTCCACAAAATCCTGATTGAGGGCTGCGATATACCTGCTTCCACAAAATACTGATTAAGGGGTTCGATATACCTGCTTCCACCAAATATTGATTGAGGCCTGCGATATACCTGCTTCCACAAAATACTGATTAAGGGGTTCGATATACCTGCTTCCACCAAATATTGATTGAGGCCTGCGATAAACATGCTTCCAAAAATACTGATTAGGGGTTCGATATACCTGCTTCCACCAAATATTGATTGAGGCCTGCGATATACCTGCTTCAAAGGGCGCACCAGAGTTGGTTGAGTGGCTCACTTAGCCTTCCGCTACTGCACCCTTCTCATCCTCTGTATCTGCACCCTCCTCACTCTCTGCTGTGTACTCCCAAAGACAACACCACCACCACCACCATAGCCCCTCCACTCGAGTTAGAGGAAATATTTTCCCATCCATTCCCAGACCTTACCGATGCGCAGCTATTCTTGACATCGGATGAAGCAGAGTAGGTAGCCACGGCTGTCACCCAGCGGTCTGACGACAGTACCCAAATCAGCCCAAGGAGAGAGGTCCCCGCTGTTGCTGCCTACTTCGAGATCTCAAATGTTATTGGTGGTGAAGGTGACGACTATGACGTGTCGATGGATGTCATGTGGATGCCCACAAGAGATAAAGAGGAGGGGAGTTCAGAGGGAGAGATGCAGTAGCAGAGAGGGAGGAGGGAGGAGAAGGAGGAGGAGAAGCAGGCAGAGTATGCAGGGCACAGTAGCAAAAAGCAAAATGCAAATGTATCTGGAGCGAGCCATGCACCATGCACGGTCATCTCTGGCGCTCCCAGGACGCAGGCACATGGCTCTGCAGTGTGGGCTTTTTTTTACGTGTCAGATGCTGACAATAGTGTTGCCATCTTCCACTTGTGCTGTCAACGCATAAGTCGCAGTAAGCCCAACACTCACCTAGGGATGACCGCCTTAAGAAGCCACCTGGCCTCCCATCACCGATCCCACTGGGAGCAACGCAAACAGACCCACAAAGCCACACCTCCTGCCTCTTCTCCTCTCTCTTCCCATTTGTCCTCCACTCCACCTTCCACAGTGCCGTCGTCGCGTTCATCTGGCAGAAGGCAGGCTTTCCTGGCACAAATGTTCGAGTGTAAAAAGTCGATGACGCCGGATAACCCACTTGCCCAACGGCTGACCGCTGGCTTGTCGAAACTGCTAGCCTGCCAACTACTGCCATATAAACTGGTGGACTTGGAGTCCTTTATAAAATTTGTGGCCATTGGCACACCGCAATGGAAGATCCCAGGAAGGAAATATTTCCCCCAGAAGGGCATCCCAGAGCTATATGGCCACATTCAGCGGCAAGTGAATATATCTCTGGCACACAGTATCGGTGCCAAGATACATCTGACCACAGACACGTGGTCTAGCAAACACGGGCAGGGAAGGTGTATAACTTTTACTGTCCACTGGGTGAACCTTCTGACGGCCGTCAAGCATGTAACCCGTGGCACCAGTGTGGATTTGGTGTTACCGCCAAGGAATGCATGCAGGCCTGCCTCTTCTCCTACTCCATCCTCCGTCTCCTCCATGGCTGACTCCTCCATTTCCCCTGCTACCGCCTCTTCTGCTGCGCCCCCCAAGCTCCCCAGAACCTATTCGAATGCCTAATTCTTGGGGCCTGTACTGGCCTACAGTAAAATTTTTATCCAGTGACCGCCTAATGTAAATCCAGCCACATAATCACAAGTTGTTTTCTGTCAGGTGAATGACAAATTTTTGAGGCCTGTACTGGCCTACAGTAAAATTTTTATCCAGTGACCACCTAATGTACCTCCAGCCACATGATCACTGTTTTTTTTCGGTCAGGTGAATGCCACATTTTTGGGGCCTGTACTCCCGTGGCCTAAAATAAAAAATGTCTAGGCTCCAGCAGAGCGCATTTTTGAGAGTTTCCCTTTAAGACGCATATAAATGGCCCCTGAATAAAATTCATATTTTTTGTGCAAATTTTTGCCAATGATCCCCCTCTGGTATATTACTGTCCATGTTGTAGGACTATTTGTGCACTTCTAATAAGTATTTGGTGGCTGCAAATATGATCTGAAGGTTTTTTAGGTTTGCTAGCCATTAAATGGGGCCTGCCGCGAACGCGTGGTTCGCAAACATTTGATTAGAACCGTCCCGGCGATGTTCGTTCATCACTACTTATCACAATATAAAAAAATATATATACAGCTGTACTAAAAAAACAATAGGACAATCCTTACCTTATTGTCACCATTAGCTGCTCTGCAGGAGAAATTGCCCTTCTGTAGCAGGTATCCTGTCTTTCGATGCGTGTCGAAATGCGCTGCAGTAGCTGGTCATAACCCTCAACAATTCATGCGCATATAATTGAAAAAAAAATCCGGACTTGCATAAAGTTTCAAAATCAGGAACGAAAGAACGCCTCTGGTCATTCATTTGGAATATATCGGGTGTACCCAATACCGGCGTCTTCTTCTTTTCTGGTCACGTCTCTATCTCGCTTTCAGGATTAGTAACTAGAGTTGAGTGGACACCTGGATGTTCGGGTTCGATGGGTTCGGCCGAACTTCGCTAAAAAGTTCGAGTTCGGGACCCCGAACTTGACTCCGAACCTGAACCCCATTGAAGTTAATGGGGACCCGAACTTTGGAGCACTAAAATGGCTCAAAAAAAAATTATGTAAAGGGCTAGAGGGCTGAAAAAGGCAGCAAAATGTGTTTAAGAGCATGGCAAGTGCTCTGCAAACAAATGTGGATAGGTAAATGACTTAAAATAACATAAAATACGTAAACAAACAAAAAATTCTTGATCTAGAAGGAGGAGGTCCATATAGAGTAAGAGGTTGAGGAGGCAGTGGATGTGGCGGTGGAGGTGGAAGCGGCGGTGAAAGAGGAGGAGGAGGTAGTCAACACTGGTTTTTGTTTTATATTTTTATTTTTTTTGTTCAAATTTGGGTAGACCCCAAAACATTGGGAAATATAAAAATAAAACATAGAGAAAGTGCGCTGGAGTACAACAATGTCTGGGTGAGGCCGGTATACATGTCTATACTGCGCAAGGTACGGACAAGTCCTGTGGGATCCCTGTCTTGTTCATTTTAACATTGGCTGTGGACAGGCGGCTGCGCTTGTCTGTGATAACGCCCTCCTGCCGTGCTAAACAAACATTCAGACAATACACTGGCTGCAGGGCAGGCCAGCACCTCTAAGGCGTAAAGTGCAAGCTCAGGCCATGTGCCCAATTTGGAGACCCAGAAGTTGAAGGGGGCAGACCCATCAGTCAGTACGTGTAGACGTGTGCACACATACTGCTCCACCATGTCGCACGTCCCCGTTATGTCCACGATCCAAATGGATATCTTCCCTATCAACTTTCGATGATCTTTTATGCGCCTACCATGGTGATCACGGGTAACGGGGAATCAGGGTTCCATGCTGAAGAGGGAGCCTGAGAAAGGGATACCAGATCCAAGGGAGGTCAATGGCTGAAATGTGATCGAGCGGAAATGTGGGACAAGTTGTTAAAGTGGAAGCACCCAAGTAAAGGAGGGGGCGCGCGGCAATTACCCATTCCCGACTCGGGGAGGTGCAAAGCAGGGGTTTATTCCCGGCAAAACTGGGTTCATGTCACCCACCAATTGAACACACGATTTTAAAAAAATTCGTTCCCTGTCATCTATGCAGAGCAGGGGTTTGTATATAGCAAAAATGGTAAAATGTCACTCAAGAATGTAACAGACGCTTTTGCACCCTGCTCCCTCTTTTGCTGTGCTGGGGCCTCTGTGCGACCACCGCCTCTTCCACCAAACTGCACACGTCACTCACATGACCTTGATTCCATGTGGCGTCTAGTACCTCATCATCCTACACATCATCTTCCACCCACTCTTTACGCTGCCCTCCTTGTCGGTCTGCAGACTGCAGAAAGCCGCAGCAGTTGGCACCTGTGTTTCATTATCATCAGAGACGTGCTGCAGTGGTCTTCCCATGTCCTCATCCTGAAACATAACTGGTTGGGCATCAGTGCACTCAATCTCTTCCACCTCTGAAGCAGGGCTATGTGGATGGCCCACAGAAACCTGCCAGCAGAGTCATCAAAAATCAGAAGAGACTGCTGCATGACTTGGGGCTCAGACTGCTTGGTTGGAGACACTGTCAACCACCCAATCTACTATCGCCTGTACTTGTTCTTGTCTCACCATTTGTAGAGCCGCATTCGGCCCTACCAAATAAAGCTGAAGGTTCTGTCGCCTATTCGCACCTGAGGAAGGTGTTTCACTTGGGTGTGTAGCTGGCACAGATCGACCACGTCCTCTCCCTACAACAGGACCTCCACCAGCAGCACCACGACTGGGGCCACGCCCCTTATTTGACGCTCTCCTCATTCTTTGTGTTCACCTACCAAACTAACAGATGGTTTATGTCAAGAGACAATGTAACCGCCAATAGTCAACAATTAAATTCACTGACAGTAAAGCAGTGTCAGTGTCATAAAGAGGAAAAATTTATTAAGGTCACAAAACAGTGTGAAAGGCGAATTTTATACAATTACTTCAAGGTCACAAAAAATGTGAATTTGTCAACCAACAATGTAACAGCAGTATTGACTGGTTGTATTGAACTATCAGAAATGCAGCAAAGGCCGCAAATGTAGTATTTTGCACAAAATGGGTGTTTTTTTAAGACCACAACATGACAGCAGTATTTAACGCTTGTATTGGACTATCAGAAATGCAGCAAAGGCCGCAAAGGTACTTTATTGAAAAAAAAAAAAGATTTTTTCACCCACAGTTAAACAGATGGATTTACTGATTCTATTTTACTATCAGATTTGCAATGCAGGCCGCAAAGGTATTTTATGGGGGAAAAAAAAAAAAAAATTTCACCCACAATTAAACAGATTGATTTAACTGATTTTCTTTCACTATCACAAATGCATTGCAGGTCGCAAATGTACTTTTCAGCCCAAAAAAAAAAATTTGTCCCCACAGAATCTAACAGATGGATTTACTTGGATTGTACTTCACAGAAAAAAAATGTCACCCCCTGGATCCCTGAACTCACAGACGGATTACCTATATTATTTTCCCTTCCCCTAGCACATATGCAGTATATGCACTGAAGTAAAAGAACAGGATTAAATTATTGTCCCTGGCACATATGCAGTACTGGTGCACTGAACTTGCACAAAATGGCCACCGATGCCCACCTAACTAAAAGACGGATAAAACTTATTTTTCTGTGGCACTGGGCTCAGGGCAGGGTACAAAAATGTTGCATTGCACCCACAAAACAAAATTGCTGTAGTTTGCAGAGTTAACAACAAGTTCTGATATCAGACAGATTCTTTCCTATTCTCTCCCTCACAGCATCAGCATCCTATCCCTACACTAATCAGAGCAGAGTGACGTGCGGCGCTACGTGACTCCAGCTTATATAGAGGCTGGGTCACATGCTGCACTGGCCAATCACAGCCATGACATTAGTACCGAACTCGAACCCCAACTCGAACCCGAACTTTTACTGAAATGTTCGGGTTCAGGGTCAAAAAATCCTAAAGTTCGGTATGAATCCCAACTTTACAGTTCGTGTTCGCTCAACCCTATTAGTAACCTCATTCACAGAAGTAAGTGTGCAGGCAAAATGGTCCCAATGCACAATGAGCCTGAATGGAGGTTTCCCTGCTTAAATGCACTGTTAAAGTGGGTGGACACTTTGAGACATGCCTCCTCCTTAAAAACGGATCTGCTAAATGGAAGGCAGAAGGGAAACAAATGTGACGAACAGATCCGCTTTACAGACGGATCAGTTTGAACGGATTCATTTGAATTGGTTCCGCTCACCTCCGTTTTGTCATTTTTGTGACAGATCCGTTTCAACCGGATCCGTGAAACGCGAGTGTGAAAGTAGCCTAAGTAAAATTATACACTTATCTCCCCCAGCGCATTTTACTCTGTTGCTATGGATGTGACGGCGTCAACGGGCGGCTTGGCTATGCAGCGCATCAAGGGGGTGTGGCCAGGCAGTGTGTCTCACCCGGCACTGAGGCCAAAGAGCACAGCGCTGGAGCCAGGACACGTTTGTGACACTCTACTTACCTGTCAGATCTCACACTGATGCTCCAGTTCACCTGGCCTGGATCTGTTTACCCAGCTGCAGCAGTCATGTCGACAACATGCTACCACTGCAGTAAATCTCTATGTGGTGCACTGCTGAGGTCAGTGATAGGCTGCAGTGGTCACATGTTGTCGAAGTGACATCACAACTGCAGAAGGATAAAAAGAGGCTGTGTTTAACAGGTAAGTAAAGGACATTTCATTATTGAAAGATCATCCCCAGAGTTGTCTGGTTTTCTCCTGAAAAAGGACTAACCCTTTATGATCCAATCTCCTGATTTTTAAAAATGATACACTGCAATACTTTTGTGTTTTAGTGCGTGATGCCTGTCAGTGTAAAACTGCCAGGCAGCCTATTAGACCCTACCTTTAGCAGAACCTAATATTCTTTGTTCTTGGCAGACCTGGGAGTCACTGCAAGGCTGCCCAAGCAACTCATTGGCAGCCTGCAATTGCTTTGCATTTGGAACCAAGGAGTGACACAGGCAGTAACCCCCTCTGTTCACTTAATTGCTAGGGTCAGCATTGACTTTGACATCTATTGTTAAATACCAGGATCAAAGTAAGTCCCCTAATCCTTGTGCAATAATAGTACTACAGCCAGAAGGATGAATTTTATAGTAATCTATATTATATCCCAACCCATAGAGAGGTTAGAGAGGTTGTCACCTGTATATTAAGCCAGTACCCTCATCATGAATTCATGTGTAGGTAAGCATCAGACTCTTATGCATTCCCAGAACCAGGTTTTGTTATGCATTTTCTTTATTCAGTTCTTGAGTGAGTATTTTAAGAAAATCAGTGTAATAAAAATATACTAAGACAGGGTAATGTCTCCATAGAAGTAATTGCTTGACCGGCCCCGAAAAACACCTTCTGGCGATATCATTTAAAATATAATATATTTCTGAATAAACAACACTTTCCCTTCCAAGACATATTGCATATAGCCAACTTATAGCCTTTTATTTCCTTTGCACACAGCTTAGCATTAAGTCACTGATAATTTACATAGCAATGCCATCCACACTAAGCCATGCAAAATCAATATGATAAACATAAAATAAGATAAATGCCTGAGATGGAGATAAAGATCTAAAATGTACAACTAAATAAAGAGCCGGCATAAAGCTTTATCGCTGAACTATAATGCCTTCCCAGCTGGCGCAGTTTAGAGTAGTATATACAGGGAAAATTAAAGCTAACAGGTTCTCAATAAAATGTCTGTTAAAATGCATCTTACACATTTCGTATAATTAGAATTTTTTGGAAAGTTATTGGTTCTGTGTAAATCACCGTCACAAATTGTTCAAACACTAATGAACCAATCATGAGTAAATTACACTTTTTGGCTATTAACACTTGTTTCACGCCTGTGTCCCTATGGAAATGATAACATTATTCAAGCCTTTAAAGGCTTCTGTGTTGAGACTACTCTTAAAGGTACTTTCTTTGTCATTAGACTTCTCCAGTTGGTCATGTGCATTAGATGTATTTTGGCTCACCCACCACTCAACCATTTATGAAGAGCTCATGGCTCTCTCTCGATGGCAGATGTCACGGGACCATGCACTCTGATTTCATCCATTTTCAAATAAGCCGAGCAGACAAATGTATCAGGAGATCAGGGGCGATAGCCGTCAGCCAAAGGAGTGTTCGGATGACCTGGCTGGTCTTATGTGAATGGATAATGGTAGGTAGACATGAGATAGGTGACAAAATCCAAATCTGTCACTTTAATAAACTTGATACAGAATTAAGAAATGTAAGGGGCATACAGGTATCACGGGCTTCTTCTGTAGTGATGAGCGGCAGGGGTCATATTAGAATTTGTGATATTTCGCGAATATTTTGTAGAATATTCATCGAATATTCATGAATTTGAATATTTGTTATATTCTACATTCTTCTTTTTTTTTTACTTGAAAATCGGCAAGGTAATGATCGCGTAATATGCAAATATTACGCAATCAATACAGGCGTGGGTCAAAAACGAATATATAGCACTATAAAATATAGTGCTATATATTTGTTTTTTAGAATATTCGTCATTTTTTTCCACCTGAAGTCATGATTCCTCCCTGCTTAAGTTGCTTGTGGGCCAATGACTCATTGGCCCACAAGCAAGAAGCAAGGAGGAATCATGTGTTCAGATGGAAAAAATTACGAATATTCTATATAACAAATATAAACCACTATATTCAAAATATTTGCAAATTCTTGAAGTGGCGATATTCGAGATAAAAATTCCCTTTACGAATATTCGTGCTCAACACTATTCTTCTGCTGTGGTTTGGATCACAACAGAAGGAGCCTGAACTGGGTGAGCTGCTTGTATCAGTGGACAAAACATCGGGTGAAGTTAGGTGGGTGTAAACTTTTGTTGGATGTCCGATAAAAGTATATGCTAACCTATCTTCACTGATATGAGCAGCACACCAGGTTCTTCTTCTCTTCTGATCTTCTGCAGTTGGCCCATCCCTGATGACTGATCCTCAAGTGAAAAAGCCCATGGTTTCTATGTTCTTCTGGGTGTTGTGCCTCTAGCACAACACCAACAGGTAAGCTTTCATTTGGCTAATGTCTTACTTTCTGTTCAAGAGATCCTACCTATAGTCTTTATCTTGTGCTAGGTATGCCCTCTCTGTTTATGTATTCCATGGAAATGATGTATCAAGTCTAATAAAGTGACAGATTTGTACTGATAAGCACCATGAATATTTCTTAATCTATATGATGTCTATTATGCTTTGTCTGGACTGTTTTATACAGAACACTGCTGCCTGATTCGGAGATTGAGTGCACCTCCTGAGTGAATGAGATCATTTGCCTAATTATGTAGCTAAGCAATAATTAATTTATCAATAAGATTTTGTATATATTTATATGATGCAAAAGAGTGGATTGCCAGATCAGGCTAATGAAGACGCATCATCAGCTCAGTACCAAAATGCACAAAAGAAAAATTGATTTCAAACATTCCCCTCTCACCATTGTTTCACATCACCTTCCCCTTTATTAAAGACACATCACATTACAGCTAATTTGAATAGAGAGGAAAAACGTGAGTTTGTAAGCGTTTGCATTTTTTATTTTAGGTGTGTGTTTGTATTAAGTGTGTGATTAAGATTATGTGACTTTAGATTCAGAGACCTTAGGAGGAGTAAGTCAGTTGCTTTTCACTGCACTGTATTATTGTACATTTTCTTTTGCTTTTCTTGTGTAATCCCCATTAGTATATGTTCCATTACACATCTTGCTACAGTCCATTGCACATCTTGCTAAATGTATGCAGTCCTGGAACAGCCGTTTGAGGGTGCATATATTTGTAAAAAATGTGAGCAAATTGCCAGTTTGGAATCACGCATCCCGTATTTAAACAAGACACTGAGAAGCGTTGGCAATTTGGAAAATAGTTTGCTGTTCATTGAGCAGGCACTCTATGGGGTAGATGCATATGAGGGTGGTGGCATGGAGGATCAGAAAAGTGAGGAAGCTAGATGAGTAACAGAAAGTGGAGTAGAGGGAAGAGTGCCAGGGAGGCTAGCCCAGAACTGACACACCCCAACAAGTTTTCAAGGTTCGCAGATGAGGGGGGTGTCAGTTCAGGGATAGCACTGCTGCAGCAAGACACTTCCTCTGCCAGCCAAGGGATTGTTAGCTCCAGTAACCAGAGGACCAGGAGAGCAGGGCAGGCCAGAAAAGTGCTGGTAGTGGGAGACAAAATTATTAGGGGTACAGACTAGTGATGAGCGGCATAGGCAATATTCGAATTTGCGATATTTCGCAAATTTTTGGCTGAATATTCGCCATAAATTTGCAAATTTGAGAATTTGTGATCTCCAGTCATTGTTTACTTGATTGCGAAAAATCGGCAATGTAATATATTCGCGATAAATTCGGATTAGAATATTCAACACTATTCGCAAATACTAGTATACAGCACTATATTCTAAATATTCGCAAGTTCTCGAAGTGGCGATATTCGGGATTAAAATTCACGATTCGAATATTAACGCTCAACACTAGTACAGACAGGGAAATCTGTCACAAAGACTGGGATTGTCGAACGGTGTGTTGTCTTCCTGTTACTTGAGTTCGACAAATTGTGGATCGGGTTGATAGATTACTGGGAGGTGCTGGCAAAGATGCAGCAATCATGGTTCTCACTGGAACCACTGACAAAGATAAAGGTGAGTGGAGAGTCCTTAAAAATTATTTTAGGGATTTACGGTAGGTCAAAAGCTCAGGGCAAGGATCTCAAAGGAAGTATTTTTCAAATTACTACCTATACGACGAGCCACACCAGAATGGAAGCAGGAGATTAGGGGGCTTAACAAGTGGCTCAAGAACTGCTGTAGGAAGGAAGGGTTTGGGTTTCTGGAGAACTGGGCTGACTTGTCTGTCGACTTCAAGCTCTATCATAGGGATGGGCTGCACCTCAATGGGAAAAGTGCAGCTGAGACGTCAAATCATAAATAAGTCATTATTATGGGGGACTTCAACTTTCCAGATACAGAATGGGAAATGGAAAGCTGTTGATTTCATAAAGAAAACAGGTTCTTGACAATAACCAAAGGCAATTACCTTTCTCAACTTGTTCAGGACCCGACTAGAGGGATGGCCATACTGGACTTAGTACTAACCAATAGACCTGACAGAGCAACAGATCTGCAGGTTGGGGAACAACTGGGAAATAGTGACCATTAAATAATAACCTTCCCATTGTCATTCAAAAGACACAAAAATACCAAACTTCAAAAAAGCTACATTTGACTAGGTAATGTACTCAAAAATAGAAATGCAGCCACAAAATAGGATATTTAAAAAAAATAATGTGAGAGATACAAACATAATGGGAATAAAAGGGTAAGGAACAAGAAAAAACCCCAATGTAGATTAATAGAAATGTAAAGGAAGCAATATATGACAAAGGCGTTTAAATCACTAAAACAGGAAGGTAGCTGGGAAGCATTGAAAGACTATAAGGAAAAAAATAGAATCCGTAAATGACAAATGAAAGCAGGAAAACTGGAGATAGAGAGATTTATTGCAAAAGAGAGTAAAACTAACCTTGAAATGTTCTTCAATTATATAAATGGTAAAAAGTATAAATCTGAAGGTCCTTTACCCATTGCAGAGAGCGATTTTAAAATGTGGAAAACTATTAAAATGCTCCTAGGATTTTCTCAATAGAAGTCCAAGCAATCGAGCAGATTTACAAATGTTAGGCAGTGTATACTTTGAGAGTGGAAATTTACATTAGACAGACAAAAAATGCACCATATTTTTAACAGTGGCTCAAGCTAGATGATAAATATGGTGCACCTTTAGACTGTCTTGTCCATGTTTACCACATACGAATTAACTAACTCTGCTGCAAAATTTTTCATCAAAATTTTGGCACAATTTTTGTCCCCAATCTCGCATTTTCAGCCAAGCCCCTTCCAGTATGCCAAACCCGTTTCCAACTAAGCTTTTCACCCTTGTCAAATGAGCTGAAACAAATGTCTAAAACACTTCATAAATGTGATACAAAGCATGTGTACCAGTTTTGTGCCACAAATTGTACCAAAATCCTGGTGCATTTTCATAAGTCTATCCTCCATTGTGTTTTTAGACATAAAAATCGACGCCCATTTCATGAAAAATAGGCAGACTTAGGCTATGTTCACATTGTGTTTGTTCAGTGTGTGTGCTGAAAAATGCTGGGTCCTTTATTATCCTTCTGGCATTGGTCATAGCAAAAAGCATAAATTGAGTAATAGACATGGCCTATGGGCAATGTCTGTTTTTGTATAAAGTCACATGTGTTTGGTTTTTAGTCGTAAGAGATATAAGCTAAGAGAGGATGTGAATAGACCCTTATGTTGGAGCAGTAGGTATAGGTGAGCAAATCAACTCTTTTCAATCCAAATTTGACCAATTTTTTTTTATTTATTCTGATTTGTTAGAATCATCATACCCTTTAATTTGATTCAGGTAAATTAGAGAGAGAAAGAGAGAGACTCAACATACTTTGATTTCAGTACAATCAAATCCATACCTGATTCGAGTTTCTTGGATGATTTGGACAAATTGAACCTGAAATAAATGTGTTAATCTCTAGTGGTTGGAGAAAATATTATCCTCTGTGTAAATCAGGGACATGCTCTCAACTCCCTCAGAAACTGACAGACTTACATAGCAAACCCTCTTTGCTTAAGACAACCCCAATTTTCTTTCATAAAGTTTCTTTCCATGAGGTTCCAGCACTCTTAAATTTACTACTTTAGAAAATACGGCTTATTCTAGTTATAAAGTTTATTGATCAGCTTTGTGACCAAAATTCATAACGCCTGATAGATGCTAACATCCTCCAGATGTAAACAACATCATAAATTAAAGATTATGGTTGAAAGCTTGAGAAGAATAAACCTATCAAATGCTTATTAATTGCTGCTTATCAAAACAGGCACTTCTAAATTTCAGCTTTCAAATTATTCTGCTGTTACGGGGGGGGGGGGGGTAGAGTTTTTATTTATTTATTATTTGGCTTAAAGAAAAATGAATGCTTCCTTTACCCAAAAAAAAAAAATCTCTTTTATAAATTATGTAAAGTGATTTGACTTTCCATCAGTCGTAATACACTCCTCATTTGTTCCGTGTGTTGTGTAAGATTTACAGTGCATGATAGGAGTGGTAATGAAGGCTTATGAATAGCATTAAGGGGGCTTTGAGAATTGTTAATCAGCATAATAGATATTACGCTTGTACAATAAATAAGCATCCTTACAAATCACTACTGTGGAATGATGCATCCAATAAACTAATTATAGTTTTGAATAAACCTATTAATGATGTGACGTGCCACTGAAGCGTGCACAGCTTCTTACTGCAAAGCAACTCAGATTTATTCAAGAGGAAACCAACATCTCTTAAGTTCAGAATTAATTAAAAATTGTCTAGCTAATAGGGTTTTTGTTCAGGCCATCCTCCTACTTTTTATTTTCTTTTTCAAAGTTGAAAAATATTAAAGGGGAAGAATACTTCAAATATTGAAGCAAAAATATAATCGGAGAGCAAAAGAACATGACCTAGAAGTACAGATGAACGAATCGATTACCGTATGGACAGTCAAAATTCAAGCATTCAAAGATCTTTTAATTTGGGTCAAATGAATTTGGACTAAGGATTCAGTCAAATCAGACTCAAAATGGATTTTCCCGAAATTCACTTCCTATAAAAGAATAGAAAAGAAGAAAGCTAACCTCACATTTTAGATTTACAGTGGCTGATAATGCAATGTGTAAGGAGTCCTTCTGGCTTTCTGTTAATGGCCCATGTAGGGGAAAAGAAGGTCAGGTTGGATTTCAGCATACCCTATCCCTTGGTCCTGAAGGAGGCAATGGATTATTCTATTTTATTCTCAGCTTTGCAGTGTCCATTTGTTATAAAGAAGAATCAAGTGTACCTGGAAACACAAGCTTATCACACTGGCTTAGTTAACAATTTGCCAAGCGTGTGTCAACAGAAAATGACCTGCTGTTTAAATCACTTGTTTAAGTTATATTTATTTTTTAAAAATGTTTGTTGATGTTGTTTTTAATTTTCCATGTATTCGATATATTTAAACAAAAAAAGGTAAAATCCTGCAGTTTTCACACTGGCCATTATGTCCAACAATTGTCATCACTTGTTGGTTTATACAGATCACTTTACTGCAGTTCTATATTATTTTAATTGTGCCTGTAATGATAAAGGAGATATCACCTCTGTGTATAGATAAGACAGGATCCACCATTCACAATAGGTGATTGTCAAAGCTTATCCTATCTTTCCTTATACAATGACCTCTGCACAGATCACAGAGCATGCTAAAACTCTCTTATAGAAGTCAATGAGGTCCCCTCCTGTCCATTGTGTCTATGAACCATGGGGCTGCCGTAAAGCAATTTTCTTAATGCTTTGTAAATGCTGTTAAGAACATCTTAGGCAAGATGGCCGCCCCCATAATCATGTTCAGAAAATAGAATAAAAAAATCTACAATCAGAAAACAAGAACAGATTAGATGAAAATGGATGTGTGCCACTATCTGGTTTTAACTGGCAGATAGCATTTTTGCTCACACGTTTCCTTTAAGTTGGTATCGAGTTACACTGATGGGATAATACATTAACCCACTGATCGGTATATCGTAGGATAGCTCTCAATGTGTATGTCAAATGTATCCATAGGCCACCATTAATCCGATCAAGGCCAAAAGAGTGTCTTTTTTGGCCTCCATTAGGCCAGTATATACCAGTTTACTTTATTCTGTAGTATGGAATAGTGCAGCAGACTTCTCTATTCCATAGAGGGGCATTCAGTGAAAATAATGCTTTTTACAATGGATTCCTACAGATATTGGATACTACTGTATATCTGTACAGTGAAGTTCATCTATGTATGTCAGGGAATCCTTTTCATGTATATCTTGGATGAACCGTGTAAAACATAGTGTGAAAGTAGACTTATGTAGTCCCTAAACCTTCAATAGATGTCAGCCTTATGATATCTTTTCTTAATAACTACCTCATGTTTGACCAAATGTGCATGCCCTTTCAACGGGGAAAGGTAATAAGCATCAGATAGTTGGTGATGCTGCACCTTAAGACTAAGATAACACTGAGAGTTTCATCGGTAATACTGAGGGCTCTCAGCTCCATTTCAAATAATTCCCCCAGCAAGAGGAAGCAACTAAAATGATGAAGAGTGCTATCGATCTTACCAGTATTATGTGCAGAATGCATGCAGGAGGCATGCAGAGCAGGAAGTCTGAGAAAAGTAACTTCAACCAATAGGAGAGGAGCAGGAAGTGATGTCAGATAATTTTGTCAACTTTACCTGTAGAACCTTGAAGCATGAAGCAGTTTTGCTATTTCCCATTGTTAAGGTCTTACAGTGTGCAGAACGTCTTGAAACTTTGTTTTTGAAAGGCCAGAATAAAATAAATAGATAACTGCAACAAAATAAATAGATAACTGCCCGGGTATGCTACACGATCCTAGTAGTAGTTTTTGCCCAAAATTTCCTTTCCTTTAAGCTAGAGCCTCAGTGTCATCCAACATTAGTGGTAAAATTGTAATGTTACTGAAACAATAATGTTCTCCTAGGGTAAAAAAAAAAGTTGCAAGTAACCCTGTGACCCTCTCAAAAACTTCTTAATTTTTTATTTAGTTTTTTTTTTGCAATTTTGGCATGATCTTTTGAGACTTTCCTTGAGACTTGATACTTTCTCCTGGGGAAACATTAATATGTCATGTTGAAATAGAGCCATAGCCTAGTTTCATTTCCTATAGACTTGTAATAAAACAGAACAGCGCTCATTGTCTTCTCCTTGAGAACATTTTGAGCTTTCAGATTTCACTGCTGTTATTTCCTTCATAATTACACTCATCCTTATTTATAAAGTCCTCATCCTTGGATACAACATTGTTTTCAAATCCCAAACTACAAAAGATTTCCTGTCTTGAATAAGGCGTCAGTTGCCAGCCGGCACAAGATCCGACTCTTCTCATTTTTTTCACCATCCAATAAAACAATAAATGTCATGTTAACAGGTTTATTATATTCCATCCAGATGTAACTTAATGAGTTTCGCAAAAAACAATTATCTGATTAAAAAGAAAATGATTAAAAAGTAAATTAAAAGTAAACTCCCTTTGATTGTTTAATACAGCTATGGTTTCTCCTTATCAATGTCGCCTGTCAATTAAAATATATTTTTATTACATTTTTTGGCCAATAATTTGCTTACTATAGACGATCCTATAATTAAGAGCGGCACTAGGGATTTGGGGTATTGACATACCATTCTATTAGACCAGATAGACTCCATAGCTCTATTTGATATGTATTACTTTGCCAGGCAGTCATCAGTAGTTGCTTGCTGATGTTCTTCTGTAAGAAAAAATAAAGTTTTCAGCTTCTCAAGGTCATGCGATAGATTGCTGTTTTTAGGTGGCTTTTTGGATCCTGCAAAAGCCAATTACCTTTAATCCTAATTAACTGTTAAGGGAGCTTAAACTTGTCTGTGCTCTTTGAAATATAGTCAGTGTAGGTGAGGTCTCTGTCACGGCTGTTTCTGCTAGTTCGGTATCAATTATTGGAAAGGTACATGCTGTGAAGAGAAAAAACACAGAGTGTTAAAATAAATTGTTCCTTTGAGTATGTCTGATGTTTAGAGATCTCTGTTTTTTGCTCAGCAGCGGGATGCGTGTTCAGAGACCTGCGTTTGCCGCTCAATTGGTTGACCTAACCTTGCATCTGAACATTTTGAAAGTACATTCGAATAATAAGGTATAATAGCATAATATATTTTGGGCTTGCAAGGTTTATAGAAAACTAATTCATTTTTATATATATATTTTTCTACTTTTTTTGGAGTTTCACAACATTTTACACTATGTAGCTCCTACTGTATAATTGTAGGGGCCTTACTACAGTAAGAGTTGTGCAAAGAGAGCTAAATGTGATTACAGACAGAGATAGATAGATCTCGCATGTCCGGTGCACTGACATCATTGGTCACGTGGCGTCAGACATGTCATGTGAGTAGGAAGCACTGCCTATTTAAACAGGCAGCATGCTGGCCACAGGTTGCCTGTGATTGGTATTTGTATCACGCTAGCCTGCTTTACTGATATACTGACCCATGTGATTCTAACCTCTGCTTAAAGAGCGTTTACTCTCTCTGCCTGACCCTTTTGGATTTGATGTGACTTTCTGTTTTCTGACTTCTGCCTGCTCCTGGTTTTTGGCCTCTGGTTCTGATCAGGTTTGGTTTGGATTCCCCTGGTATTGACCTTGGCTTGGTACATTTCTGGTTTTGTCTATTATTGTCTGTGCAATTCTGTCACTAGCATTTGTTGTTTAGTCTCTTCATTGTTTCCTTCCCTATTTGGACCCTGCACTTATGTAGGAAGGGATTGGCGACCAATTGTGGGCCGCTGTCTAGGATGGGTCATGCAAATAGGTAGGGACATGGCTTGGGCATGAGGCTCACTGTTCCCTACTGTGATATAAAATAGATAGATAGTTTAGATAAAAGAGGCAGCACTCTGAAATAGATGAAAGGTTGGTGAACCTGCTTTATTCACCCCAAATTAATCATGTCATAAATAAAACCGGTCCACCACCCTTTCACTTATTTTGGAGTGCTACCTCTTTTTTTAAGTTTGGATATCTTATGATTCACAATCAATAGTCTTGGAGGGATTGTACCCTATTTTTTTCATTTGATTGTGATAGATAGATAGATAGATAGATAGATAGATAGATAGATAGATAGATAGATAGACAAAACAAGAAATAACAGCAGTGCAGCTACTAAAGTCGGTATGGTGCAATCCCGCTGGGACCACAGGCACAAGCTCCACTGAAAGATCCAAAAGCAGAAAAACAAGGCATCGCTCCTACTCCAATAGACGGTGAATGTCTATTGGATCTTGACAAAGGCCTTATTGTGCTGGGCTGAAATGTTGCTTAGGGAATAAACCAGGTCCAACACCTATTCACCATCTATTGGAGTTGGAGGGCTGTCTCGTTTTTCTGTTTTTAGATAAATAGATGGATGATAGAAAAAAACACAGAACATTTATGACTCTAACAAAAAAAAATTTCAAAACCCGAATACTTTGCAGCAAATAAAATATGCATTTTTAGTCTCCGGTACCTGCATCACAGAAGTAGAGAAAAGGTATAATTCTCATAACTCATGTAAAATTAAATACTTTTATGTGGAGGTCACTATTATACCTAATGCAATCCGAAGCAATTGAAACACTTAGGTGTTCTATCATACCATGTAGATTTAAGAGAACTAACTGCCTCCTTTGTGATCACACAGGTATTTGCCTCTTAGAAAAGGACCAAAGCTGCAATTCACGACAATTGACTCATTGGGTGGTCTGTGTTGGGAAGGAAAACACGGCAGCATAATTGCTGTTTGCATCTTTCAGTTTCTTGCGTAGTAAATAAAAAGTGGAAAGTTATTATCTGAACTGTATTTTTTATAACTGAGTCTTTTTTACATACATATCTGAGACATATTCTAACAGTATTAGGTGCAAGTTAGGTCACTGGATGTTCTTTAGCACATGAGTTGTGTTGGTAACTTATTAACAGTCACTCCAAGCACTGGCGTAACTATAGAGTCTTTAATATTGATTGGACCCTGGGCAAGAATTTACTTGGACCCCCTGGATCCTTCTTTCCCACACCCTAGCATGCAATCACATCCTCCACCACAACACACTCGTTGAGTAGTAAACTTTAATAATGTAAACATAATGAACTGGCTCACAAATAAGTCCTTAGCTTGACCTATTTACCACCTCCCACTCCCTCCCACTTTCCCCCCCCCCCTTCTCCAACCACCCAGCACCCTTACTCACATAAAACAATATATATATATATATATATTATAACTTATAGTGAATTACTGTAAATACAGTAAATACAGTTCTGAAGACTCCAGCAGGCTCAGGATCAGTGCTCTGGTCAGCTGGGCTAATGGCTGGAAGTGGGCACCGCTCTGCAGTTCAGGAAAGAGACCAGGGCTCGGCTCACCCTAGCATTGCAGTGCCTCTGCGTAAAGTCACAGTGCGCGGCGTACACAAAGGTCAGGGAAGGTCGGGAGGAGGAGCAAGCAAGTACCATAATTTTTGCCACATAAGATGGATAGGTTTTAGAGGAGGAAAATAAGAAAAAAATATTTTTTATTACACCTCAGGTCAGACCACCAATCAGACCCCCAATATTAAATCAGACTTCAGCTCACTGCCTTAATCAGATCCCCAATGTTAATAAGACCCCAATCAGAGCTCAGATGAGACCCTCATGCCTCATATCAGTCCTCCATGCCTTATATCACCCCCCAGCCATTTGTGATCAGCACCCAGCCATATGTAATCAGCCCCCAGCGATTTGTAATCAGCCCCTGGCCATATGTAATCAGCCCCCAGCCATCATGCAGCCCCCAGAAATAATTCAGCACCCAGCCATAATGCAGCCCCAAGCCATAATTCAGCCCCCAGCCATATATAATCAGCCCCCAGCCATATACACTGCTCAAAGAAATAAAGGGAACACTTAAACAACACAATGTAACTCCAAGTCAATCACACTTCTGTGAAATCAAACTGTCCACTTAGGAAGCAACACTGAGTGACAATCAATTTCACATGCTGTTGTGCAAATGGGATAGACAACAGGTGGAAATTATAGGCAATTAGCAAGGAGTGGTTCTGCAGGTGGTGACCACAGACCACTTCTCAGTTCCTATGCTTCCTGGCTGATGTTTTGGTCACTTTTGAATGCTGGAGGTGCTTTCACTCTAGTGGTAGCATGAGACGGAGTCTACAACCCACACAAGTGGCTCAGGTAGTGCATCTTATCCAGGATGGCACATCAATGCGAGCTGTGGCAAGAAGGTTTGCTGTGTCTGTCAGCGTAGTGTCCAGAGCATGGAGGCGCTACCAGGAGACAGGCCAGTACATCAGGAGACGTGGAGGAGGCCGTAGGAGGGCAACAACCCAGCAGCAGGACCGCTACCTCCACCTTTGTGCAAGGAGGAACAGGAGGAGCACTGCCAGAGCCCTGCAAAATGACCTCCAGCAGGCCACAAATGTGCATGTGTCTGCTCAAACAGTCAGAAACAGACTCCATGAGGGTGATATGAGGGCCCGACGTCCATAGGTGGGGGTTGTGCTTACAGCCCAACACCGTGCAGGACGTTTGGCATTTGCCAGAGAACACCAAGATTGGCAAATTTGCCACTGGCGCCCTGTGCTCTTCACAGATGAAAGCAGGTTCCCACTGAGCACATGTGACAGACGTGACAGAGTCTGGAGACGCCGTGGAGAACGTTCTGCTGCCTGCAACATCTTCTAGCATGACCGGTTTGGCATTGGGTCAGTAATGGTGTGGGGTGGCATTTCTTTGGAGTGCCGCACAGCCCTCCATGTGCTCTCCAGAGGTAGCCTGACTGCCATTAGATACCGAGATGAGATCCTCAGACCCCTTGTGAGACCATATGCTGGTGCGGTTGGCCCTGGGTTCCTCCTAATGCAAGACAATGCTAGACCTCATGTGGCTGGAGTGTGTCAGCAGTTCCTGCAAGACAAAGGCATTGATGCTATGGACTGGCCCTCCCGTTCCCCAGACCTGAATCCAATTGAGCACATCTGGAACATCATGTCTCGCTCTATCCACCAACGTCACGTTGCACCACAGACTGTCCAGGAGTTGGCAGATGCTTTAGTCCAAGTCTACGAGGAGATCCCTCAGGAGACCGTCCGCCACCTCATCAGGAGCATGCACAGGCGTTGTAGGGAGGTCATACAGGCACGTGGAGGCCACACACACTACTGAGCCTTATTTTGACTTGTTTTAAGGACATTACATCAAAGTTGGATCAGCCAGTAGTGTGTTTTTCCACTTTAATTTTGAGTGTGACTCCAAATCCAGACCTCCATGGGTTGAAAAATTTGATTTCCATTTTTTTATTTTTGTGTGATTTTGTTGTCAGCACATTCAACTATGTAAAGAAGAAGGTATTTCAGAAGAATATTTAATCAATTCAGGTCTAGGATGTGTTATTTTTGTGTTCCCTTTATTTTTTTGAGCAGTGTATAATCAGCCCCAGCCTTAATTCAGCCCCCAGCCATATATAATCAGCCCCCAGCCATAATGCAACCCCCAGCCATAATGCAGCAGCCCCCAGCCTCAGATCACAAAAAACGCCACCGCTCCTCACCGCCCACGATCTTCTTCCTCCTGCTGTTGGCTGCTGCCGTCTGCCTTCCGCAATTTGCAGAACGGGCGGCCCATTGTAGAAATGTTTTTTTTTTTTGCGGGGCTGCGGAACAGAGCAATGGATGCGGACAGCACACAGAGCGCTGTCCGCATCTTTTGCGGCCGAAGTGAATGGGTCCCCATCCGAGCTGCAAAAACTGCAATTCGGATGCAGACCAAAATAACAGTCGTGTGCATGAGGCCTTAGTATTGATCGAGCACCAAAGTGCTTGTGTGCTCGAGTGTTCTACCGGAACGGTAGTCAATGGGAGAACCCCAGGCACCCCCTGCTCTGAAGAGGGGAGGGTGTCGGGACTCTAGTTTGGCTTAGGAGTCCCTGCTCTGACTCCATATATACAGTTGCAAGAAAAAGTATGTGAACCCTTTGGAATTATATGGATTTCTGCACAAATTGGTCATAAAATGTGATCTGATCTTCATCTAAGTCACAACAATAGACAATCACAGTCTGCTTAAACTAATAACACAAATAATTAAATGTCACTATGTTTTTATTGAACACACCATGTAAACATTCACAGTGAAGGTGGAAAAAGTATGTGAACCCTTGGATTTAATAACTGGTTGAACCTCCTTTGGCAGCAATAACTTCAACCAAACGTTTCCTGTAGTTGCAGATAAGACGTGTACAACGGTCAGGAGTAATTCTTGACCATTCCTCTTTACAGAACTGTTTCAGTTCAGCAATATTCTTGGTATGTCTGGTGTGAATCGCTTTCTTGAGGTCATGCCACAGCATCTCAATCGGGTTGAGGTCAGGACTCTGACTGGGCCACTCCAGAAGGCATATTTTCTTCTGTTTAAGCCATTCTGTTTACTTCTATGCTTTGGATTGTTGTCCTGTTGCAACACCCATCTTCTGTTGAGCTTCAGCTGGTGGACAGATGGCCTTAAGTTCTCCTGCAAAATGTCTTGATAAACTTGGGAATTCATTTTTCCTTTGATGATAGCAATCCGTCCAGGCCCTGACCCAGTAAATCAGCAAATCAGCCCCAAACCATGATGCACCCACCACCATACTTCACAGTTGGGATGAGGTTTTGATGTTGGTGGGCTGTGCCTCTTTTTCTCAACACATAGGGTTGTGTGTTTCTTCCAAACAACTCAACTTTGGTTTCATCTGTCCACAGAATATTTTGCCAGTACTGCTGTGGAACATCCAGGTGCTCTTGTGCAAACTATAAACGTGCAGCAATGTCTTTTTTGGACAGCAGTGGCTTCCTCTGTGGCATCCTTCCATAAAATCCATTCTTGTTTAGTGTTTTACGTATCGTAGATTCTCTAACATGGATGTTAGCATATGCCAGAGACTATTGTAAGTCTTTAGCTGACACTCTAGGATTCTTCTTCACCTCATTGAGCAGTCTGCGCTGTGCTCTTGCAGTCATCTTTACAGGACGGTCACTCCTAGGGAGAGTAGCAGCAGTGCTGAACTTTCTCCATTTATAGACAATTTGTCTTACTGTGGACTGATGAACAGCAAGGTTTTTGGATATACTTTTATAACCCTTTCCAGCTTTATGCAAGTCAACAATTCATAATTGTAGGTCTTCTGAGAGCTCTTTTGTGCAAGGCATCATTCACATCAGGCAATGCTTTTTGTAAAAAGCAAACCCAGAACTGGTGTGTGTTTTTTATAGGGCAGGGCAGCTGTAACCAACACCTTCAATCTCATCTCATTGAATGGACTCCAGTTGGCTGACACAACACTCCAATTAGCTCTTGGAGATGTCATTAGTCTAGGGATTCACATACTTTTTCCACCTGCACTGAGAATATTTACATGGTGTGTTCAATAAAAACATGGTAACATTTAATTCTTTGTGTGTTATTAGTTTAAGCAGACTGTGATTGTCTATTGTTGTGACTTAGATGAAGATCAGATCACATTTTATGACCAATTTGTGCAGAAATCCATATCATTCCAAAGGGTTCACATACTTTTTCTTGCAACTGTAGCTATATCCATATATGGAGTCAGTGCTTGGGGACACCCCAGTGTTTTTTAAATCTGATTTCTGAAAAGTTTCTGCCATGATTTGAACTCCCAACATTGTAAATCAGAGGCAAGGACCTTATTCACTCAGCTATAAAGCTGAATGCTAATCTCTGTCAGAAACACCTCATAGTAGTTTCTGATGTATTGAGTATTCCTATTCAGCAGAAGACTTATTTTATATTTCTGTACAGGTTATCATGTAGCTCTATAGTGTAGTGGTTAACATCCTTGCCTCTAATGTACAAGCGTGGGAGTTCCTGGCAGGAAAAAAAAAAAAATATATATATATATATATATATATAAGTTTTTAGCCATTATATATTTACATATATAATTATATATTTAGAATATATAATATATGTAAGTATATTATGGCTAAAAACATCAGTAGTAGTTTCCCACATATATGTCAGAAGCATGATTATATAAATATATATATATATATATATATATATACATTTACCTAAAGAATTATTAGGAACACCTGTTCTATTTCTCATTAATGCAATTATCTAGTCAACCAATCACATGGCAGTTGCTTTAATGCATTTAGGGGTGTGGTCCTGGTCAAGACAATCTCCTGAACTCCAAACTGAATGTCAGAATGGGAAAGAAAGGTGATTTAAGCAATTTTGAGCGTGGCATGGTTGTTGGTGCCAGACGGGCCCGTCTGAGTATTTCACAATCTGCTCAGTTACTGGGATTTTCCCGCACAACCATTTCTAGGGTTTACAAAGAATGGTGTGATAAGGGAAAAACATCTAGTATGCGGCAGTCTTGTGGGCAAAAATGCCTTGTGGATGCTAGAGGTCAGAGGAGATTGGCCCGACTGATTCAAGCTGATAGAAGAGCAACGTTGACTGAAATAACCACTCGTTAAAACCGAGGTATACAGCAAAGCATTTGTGAAGCCACAACACGCACAACCTTGAGGCGGATGGGCTACAACAGCAGAAGACCCCACCGGGTACCACTCATCTCCACTACAAATAGGAAAAAGAGGCTACAATTTGCACGAGCTCACCAAAATTGGACTGTTGAAGACTGGAAAAATGTTGCCTGGTCTGATGAGTCTCGATTTCTGTTGAGACATTCAAATGGTAGAGTCCGAATTTGGCGTAAACAGAATGAGAACATGTATCCATCCTCTGATGGCTACTTCCAGCAGGATAATGCACCATGTCACAAAGCTCGAATCATTTCAAATTGGTTTCTTGAACATGACAATGAGTTCACTGTATTAAAATGGCCCCCACAGTCACCAGATCTCAACCCAATAGAGCATCTTTGGGATGTGGTGGAACGGGAGCTTCGTGCCCTGGATGTGCATCCCTCAAATCTCTATCAACTGCAAGATGCTATCCTATCAATATGGGCCAACATTTCTAAAGAATGCTATCAGCACCTTGTTGAATCAATGCCACGTAGAATTAAGGCAGTTCTGAAGGCAAAAGGGGGTCCAACACCATATTAGTATGGTGTTCCTAATAATTCTTTAGGCGAGTGTATATATATATATATATATATATATATATATATATATATTACTAATTACACATTTATTTTGTGCTATAAATTTTTTACAATTACAAAAAAAATCTAAAATATATAAATTTGTTTCTGCCAGGATTCAAATTCCCAACCTTGTACATTAGAGGCAAGGACCTTATCCACTCAGCTACAAAGTTGAATGGTACACTGTGTCAGAAAAACCTCATAGTAGTTTCTGATGTAGTGAGTATTCCTATTCAGTAGAAGACTTATTTTATATTTTTGTGCAAGTTAATATGTAGCTTTATAGTGTAGTGGTTAAAATCCTTGCCTCTAATGTATAAGGTTGGGAGTTTGAATTCTAGCAGAAATATTTCAGAAATAGAGATTAAATTTATATATTTAATATTTTTTTAGCAATTGTAAAAAATGTATGGCACAAAATAAATGTGCAATTACAAAAAAAACAAAAAACAAAACAAAACAAAAACCTGCACAGAAATAAAAAATAAGTCTTCTGCTGAATAGGAATGCTCAATACATCAGAAACTATGAGGTTTTTCGGACACAGTTTAGCATCCAGCTTTTTAGATGAGTGGATAAGGTTCTTGCCTCTTATGTAGAAGGGGTTGAAATCCCAGCAGAAACTCTTCAGAAATAAATGCTAAATTACGCTTATATATACTGACTCGAGCGTCGCACTTGAGCACACGCGGTGTTCGGCCGAACTCTGTGATGTGCCGAGCATAGCGATGCTCGAGCCGAACTGGTGTTCGGCTGAGCATGCTCGATCAACACTACTCCTTATTGTACCAGGATGACCTTCCTATGAAAATGTAATATGTTGCAACTTTATACCACCACCTATAGAGAGTGCCAGCTACCGAATGTTCTGAGCAGCACTGCCACTCCAGCATTGTCCTTTTAACAGCAAGACGCCATTGCTTCTCTTGCTCAGGAAGGTAGAAAAGTGTAAAAGTGCCTGATAAAAGTTTGGTGGCCATTACAGAGGAGTACATGGCGAATGCCACAAGGTGTCCTCCAATTCCTTGACTTGTGTTGGGAGTTAAGTAGGCCCTGCTGCATTAGCTGTTGCAGCAGGCAAGAGAGTCTGCAGAGCGAAGACTGCTGAAGTTTAATGGCAGCCTGTCATAAAAGAGAATGCCCCCCTTCCTGTGAGAAATGCTATGCCCCAGGGGCAAAACAAAAAAAAGGCAAATTTCTGAATGTCCCCCGCCAAGCAACTTCCCTTCAAGCGCCCCCCCAAGACCCTTTCACAGTAGCAATACCCCTTTAGTGCTTCCACACAGTAGTCACCCTCCCTTAGTTCCCTCACACAGTAGCTATGCCCCCTGAGTGCCCCCACACAGTTGCTTCAACTTCTGACTGCCTCCATATAATAGGTTTGCCCCCTGAGTGCCCTCACACAGTATGTATGCCTCCTTAGTGCCCCCACACAGTTGCTATGACCCATGAGTGCCCCCACACAATAGTTATGCCCCATGAGTGCCCCCACACAACAGTTATACCTCTTTACTGCCCATACACAGTAGTAATTGGCCGTTAGTGCCCCCTTACAATAGTGCTCCCCCTGTAAACCGATGGTTAATTACTTTTAGTTCCATTTAAATAAATAGGACTCATTCAGACACACTTTTGTGACACAACCTACACAGTGCCATGCTTCTAACCCACCACCTTTCTCCCAGCCACTACATGGAGTCTGCAAGTGAACACGTATGTATGCAGCGTCTAAACTGCTTAATGAGGGACACATTAGCCAGTTCCAGATACAGGACACTGCCACCACTCTTCCTAGGAGCACCTTGTAACACACAGCCTCTTCTCACAGTGTGTTACATGCTGATGCAGGGGGAGAGGTTTGGGGGAGAAGAGGGATCACTGAGCACAGAAAGAGAGAGTCATAAGGTTGGAACTGAGCCCTGGGCAGGGACTCAGGACTGGAGCCTGTATTAAGTGGAATTTTGGCACAGGGCCCTTCTTCCACAGCCAGGGGCGGACTGGGAACATACAGTGGGATGCGAAAGTTTGGGCAACCTTGTTAATAGTCATGATTTTCCTGTATAAATCATTGGTTGTTACGATAAAGAAATTTCAGTTAAATATATCATATAGGAGACACACAGTGATATTTGAGAAGTGAAATGAAGTTTATTGGATTTACAGAAAGTGTGCTATAAGTGTTTAAACAAAATTAGGCAGGTGCATAAATTTGGGCACCACAAAAAAGAAATGAAATCAATATTTAGTAGATCCTCCTTTTGCAGAATTACAGCCTCTAAATGCTTCCTGTAGGTTCCAATGAGAGTCTGGATTCTGGTTGAAGGTATTTTGGACCATTCCTCTTTACAAAACATCTTTAGTTCATTCAGGTTTGATGGCTTCCGAGCATGTACAGCTCTCTTTAAGTCACACCACAGATTTTCAATTATATTCAGGTCTGGGGACTGAGATGACCATTCCAGAACGTTGTACTTGTTCCTCTGCATAAATGCCTTAGTGGATTTTGAGCAGTGTTTAGGGTCGTTGTCTTGTTGAAAGATCCAGCCCCGGCGCAGCTTCAGCTTTGTCACTGATTCCTGGACATTGGTCTCCAGAATCTGCTGATACTGAGTAGAATCCATGCGTCCCTCAACTTTGACAAGATTCCCAGTCCCTGCACTGGCCACACAGCCCCACAGCATGATGGAACCACCACCATATTTTACTGTAGGTAGCAGGTGTTTTTCTTGGAATGCTGTGTTCTTTTTCCTCCATGCATAACGCCCCTTGTTATGGCCAAATAACTAAATTTTAGTTTCATCAGTCCACAGCACCTTATTCCAAAATGAAGCTGGCTGTCCAAATGTGCTTTAGCCCACCTAAAGCGGCAATTTTGTGCTGTGGGCGGAGAAAAGGCTTCCTCTGCATCACTCTCGCATACTGCATCTCCTTGTGTAAAGTGCGCCGAATGGTTGAACGTTGCACAGTGACTCCATCTGCAGCAAGATGATGTTGTAGGTCTTTGGTGCTGGTCTGTGGGTTGACTCTGACTGTTCTCACCATTCGTCGCTTCTGTCTATCCGAGATTTTTCTTGGTCTGCCACTTCGAGCCTTAACTTGAACTGAGCCTGTGTTCTTCCATTTTCCTCAATATGTTCCTAACTGTGGAAACAGACAGCTGAAATCTCTGAGACAGCTTTCTGTATCCTTCCCCTAAACCATGATGGTAAACAAGCTTTGCCTTCAGGTCATTTGAGAGTTGTTTTGAGACCCCCATGTTGCTACTCTTCAGAGAAAATTAAAAGAGGAGGGAAACGTACAATTGACCCCCTTAAATACTCTCTCATAATTGGATTCACCTGTGTATGTAGGTCAGGGGTCACTTTGCTTACCAAGCCAATTTGAGTTACAATAATTAGTTCTAAAGGTTTGGGAATCAATAAAATGACAACAGTGCCCAAATTTATGCACCTGCCTAATTTTGTTTAAACAATTATAGCACACTTTCTGTAAATCCAATAAACTTCATTTCACTTCTCAAATATCACTGTGAGTCTCCTATATGATATATTTAACTGCCATTTTTTATAGTAACAACCAACGATTTATACAGGAAAATCATGATGATTAACAAGGTTGCCCAAACTTTCGCATCCCACTGTAAAATGGAAAAAATACAAAAAGTGGCCCTGTTCTGTAGTGGGGTCCAAATTGATAGAAGGCAGGGCCAGCAATACTATATTGTGGCACATTATACCACCTCAACAGAGCCAAATACCACAGTCCATCACAAAATTCTGCCAGCAGCACAAAATACATCCCCAAAACTTCCACTGGCTGGCCATGAGGAGGACCCAGGCAGGCCCCTGTGCATCGGCCCACCGGGAAACTTCCCTGTAAGGTCTTTGGCCAATCTGCACCTGTCCACAGCTAGGCCCACTTCCCCGATGGCCCCTATAGAAGCTGTGTGGTCTGCTTCCATTGGAGGTATGCCACTATGTATCCCCCTTCCAGTGGTTGCACCAGGAGGATTAAGCAGCTGTGGAGAAAGTTGTGTATGGGCACCAGAAGCAGACTGCATTTTTCTCCAGAGGTGCACCAAAGATAAGTCAGCAGTAGGTTTGAGCGAACCCGAACTGTAAAGTTTGGTTTCGTACCGAACTTTAGGATTTTTTGACCCTGGACCCGAACTTTTCAGTAAAAGTTCGGGTTCGGTGTTCGGCGAGTTAATGGCGCTTTTTGAAAGGCTGCAGAGCAGCAGATCAACAAGTGTTTAACTCGTGTGCACTTAGAAGCCATCACAGCCATGCCTACTAATGGCATGGCTGTGATTGGCCAGTGCAGCATGTGACCCAGCCTCTATATAAGCTGGAGTCACGTAGCGCAGCACGTCACTCTGCTCTTAAAAGTGTAGGGATAGGATGCTGCTGCTGTGAGAGAGAGAACAGGATAATCTTTTATCAGAAGTGCTTGTTAACTCAGCAATCTACAGCGATTTTGCTTTGTGGGTGCAGTGCACAATTTTTTTACCCTGCCCTGAGCCCAGTGCCACAGAAAAATAACTTTTATCCGTCTGTTAGTAAGGTGCGCATCGGCAGCCATTTTATGCAAGTTCAGTGCACCAGAACAGCATATGTGCATTTGTGACAGTCAAGTACAAGCTTGAAATACTGCAATTATATTCTGTGTTTAAAAAAAGCACCCATTTTTTGCAAGACCCTACATCTAGGGCCTTTTCTGCATTTGTCACAGTGAAATACAAGCTTGAAATACTGCAATAATATTCTGGGTTTAAAAAAACACTTATTTTTGGAAATACACTACATCTGGGGCCTTTGTTGCATTTGTCACAGTGAAATACAAGCTTGAAATACTGCAATAATATTCTGGGTTTAAAAAAACACCCATTTTTGGCAATACCCTACATCTGGGGCTTTTGCTGCATTTGTCACAGTGAAATACAAGCTTGAAATACTGCAATAATATTCTGGGTTCAAAAAAACACTCATTTTTGGCAATACCCTACGTCTGGGGCCTTTGCTGAATTTGTCACTGTGAAATACAAGCTTGAAATACTGCAATAATATTCTTGGCTTAAAAAAACACCAGTTTTTGGCAATACCCTACATCTGGGGCCTTTGCTGCATTTGACACTGTGAAATACAAGCTTGAAATACTGCAAAAAAACACCCATTTTTGGCAAGATGCTAAATTTGCGGCCTTTGCTGCATTTCTGACAGTCCAATACAAGAATTATATACCGCTGTTATATTCTGGTATTAATAAAACACCCATTTTGGGCAAGATACTAAATGTGTGGCCTTTGCTGCATTTGTCACAGTGAAATACAATCAATCAATACTGCAGTTATATTGTTGGTTGACAAATTAACATTTATTGGGACCGTGAAGTAATTGTATAAAATCCACCCATCACACTGTTGTGTGACCTCAAGAAATGTTTCCTCTTTATGGCACCGCCACTGCCTTACTCTCAGTGAACTTAATTGTTGACTATTGGCGGTTACATTTTTTTGCCTGACATAAACCATCTGTTAGTTTGGTGGGTGAACGCAAAGAATGAGGAGAGCGTCAAATAAGGGACGTGGCCCCCGGTCGTGGTGCTGCTGGTGGAGCTCCTGTTGCAGGGAGAGGACATAGTCGATCTGTGCCAGCTACACGCACAAGTCAAACACCTTCCTCAGGCACGAGTAGGCGACAGAACCTTCAGTGTTATTTGGTAGGGCCGAATGCGGCTCTACGAATGGTGAGGCCAGAACAAGTACAGGCGATAGTAGATTGGTTGGCTGACAGTGCCTCCAGTTCCCTCACATTGTCTCTAACCCAGTCTCCTGCTGAAAGATCAGAGTTGGCACCTGCAGCCCATGTCCATCAGTCCTGCACCTCACCACCTTGAAAATCAGCCAAGCAGTCTGAGCCCCAAGTCATGGAGCAGTCTCTCATGCTTTTTGATGACTCTGCTAGAAGGGTTTCACAGGGTCATCCACATAGCCCTGCCCAAGAAGTGGAAGAGATTGAGTGCACCGATGCCCAACCACTTAGGTTTCGGGATGAGTACATGGGAGGACCACCGCAGCACGCCTTGGATGATGCCGAAACAAAGATACCAACTGCTATGGCTTTCTGCAGTGTGCAGACCAACAAGGAGGGCAGGGATGAAGACTGGGTGAAAGATGATGTAAACGACGATGAGGTCCTCGACCCCACATGGAATTAAGGTAATGCGAGTGACATGTGTAGTTCGGAGGAAGAGGCGGTGGTCACACAGAGCCACCAGCACAGCAGAAGAGGGAGCAGGGTGCAAAAGCAGAGCGGCCGTTCTCTTGACAGTAAGCCTGCTACTGCCCACTGCAGCATGGGACCAAGCGCACCAAAGCCAGCTCCAAGGAGTTCCCTGGAGTGGCTGTTCTTCAGACAATGTGCTGACGACAAGACACAAGTGGTTTGCACGCTGTGCAATCAGAGCCTGAAGCGAGGCATAAACGTTCTCAACCTGAGCACAACCTGCATGACCAGGCATCTAAGTGCAAAGCACGAGCTGCAGTGGAGTAGACACCTCAAAAACCAAGAAAGGTCTCTGGCTCCTCCTGCTTCCTCTTCTGCTGCAGTCTCATCCTCTTCATCCACCTCTGGAGTGACAGTGCCACCTTCCACCCTGCAAACAGAGGATCTCACAGCAACGCCACCAGCTGGGTCACCAAGCATCTCCACAATGTCCCACGGAAGCGGTCAACTCTCTATCTCCCAAACACTGGAGCTGAAGAGGAAGTACCCCCCTACCCACCCGCGATCCCTGGCCCTGAATGCCAGCATTTCAAAATTACTGGCCTTTGAAATGCTGTCATTCCGTCTGGTGGAGATAGAGAGTTTCAAAAGCCTTATGGCGGTTGCTGTTCCACAGTACGCTGTGCCCAGCCGCCACTACTTTTCCAGGCGAGCCATTCCTTCCCTGCACAACCAAGTGGTGGACAAAATCAGTTGTGCACTTCGCAAGGCCTTCTGTGGTAAGATCCATCTAACTACGGATACGTGGACCAGTAAGCACGGTCAGGGACGTTATATCTCCCTAACAGCACACTAGGTAAATGCAGTGGCGGCTGGGCCTGAAGCGGATAGCAGTTTGGCGCATGTTGTTCCACCACGAGGATTGCAGGGCTCTAAACTTTTCCTCTTATTGCTTCCTACTCCGCTTCCTCATCCTCTACCGCCTTTTAAAACGTATCTGTTTGGGGGACAAACCCCACACCACGCAGGAGCTGTGGACGGGCATCAAACAACAGACCGATGAGGGGTTGGTGCCAGTGAGCCTCAAGCCCGGCCTGGTGGTGTGCGATAATGGGAAAAATCTCGTAGCAGCTCTGGGACTAGCCGTTTTGACGCATATCCCTTGCCTGGCGCATGTACTGAATTTGGTGGTGCAGAGGTTCCTTAAAAATTACCCCGATATGTCAGAGCTGCTGAAGAAAGTGCGGCCCGTCTGGGCATGCTTTCGGTGTTCTCACTCTGCTGCTGCTCGCCTGTCAGCGCTGCAGCGTAACTTCGGCCTTCCCGCTCACCACCTCATATGCGATGTGCCCACAAGGTAGAACTCCACCTTGCACATGCTTCCCAGACTGTGCGAGAAGCAGTAGGCTATAATGGAGCTTCAGCTGCAGCACACACGGGTGAGTCACTCTGCGGAACAACACCACTTCACCATCAATGACTGGACCTCAATGCGAAATCTGTGTTTCTTGTTGCGCTGTTTCGAGTACTTCACCAACATGGCCAGTGCCGATGACGCCGTTCTCAGCGTTACTATCCCACTTCTATGCCTCCTTGAAAAAACGCTTTGGGCGATGATGGAAGAGTATGTGGCAAAGGAGGAGAAGGAGGAAGAGGGTTCATTTCATAGGGTATCAGGCCAGTCATTCACAAGTGGCTCCGAGGGTGGGTTCCTGCCCCCACAAACGCCAGGTACGCAATTGTCCAGCCAGGGCACAGTTCTGGAGGATGACGAGGTGGAGCATGAGGGGGAGGAGATGGAGGAGGAGGAACCGTGTTCACAGCAGAGTAGCACCCAAACCAGTTAATGGCCATCACTGATACAGAGGACACAGACGATACACCTCCCACAGAGGACAGCTTGTCCTTGCCTCTGGGCAGCCTGGCACACATGAGCGATTAAATGCTGCAGTGTCTCCGCAACGACCGCCGAGTTGCCCACATTCTAACTTGTGCTGATTACTGGGTGGCCACGATGCTGGATCCCCGTTACAAGGACAATGTACCATCCTTAATTCCTTCACTGGAGCGTGATCATAAGATGCACAAGTACAAGCGCACGCTGGTAGACGCGCTGCTGGTGGCATTCCCATCTGACAGCGGGGGCACAGTGGAAGCACAAGGCAGAGGAGGAGAAAAAGGTCGCCAACGCAGCTAGGGCACCACCAGCACCTCAGAAGGCAGGGTTAGCATGTCTGAAATGTGGAAAAGCTTTGTCAGCACGCCACAACAACCAGAACGACCAGCTGATATGGAACGTCTTAGCAGGAGGCAGCATTTCAGCACCATGGTGGAGCAGTATGTGTGTGCACGCCTACACGTACTGAATGATGGGTCTGCCCCCTTCAACTTCTGGGTCTCCAAATGGTTCACCTGGCCTGAGCTTGCCCTTGACGCCTTGGAGGTGCTGGCCTGCCCTGCAGCCAGTGTATTGTCTGGACGTGTGTTTAGCACATCAGAGGCGTTATCACAGACAATGTGGTCAAGCTCACGTTCATTAAAATGAACCAGGCATGGATCCCACAGGATTTGTCCGTACCTTGTTCAGAATAGATATGTATACCGGCGATACCCAGCTATTGTTATACTACAGCGCAATTGCTCATTGTTGTATTTTTGGTATTTCCCACTCTTTTGGGGTGTACCCTAATTTAAAAAATAAAAATAAAAAATAAATTAAAACCAAAAACCAGTGTTGCATACCTCGTCCTCCTCCACCGCCACTTCCACCTACACCGCTACGTCCACCACCTCCTCAACCTCCTACTCTATATGGACCTCCACCTCATACATCAAGATTATATATTTTTTATTTTTACGTATTTTAATTTAAGTCATTTCACTCATTTGTCTGATACATTGTTGGGTTACATATCCCAAATGTTTGGCTGTGATATACCCCTACTCTACCTAGTCGACAGGTTAATAAATTTCACTAATTTTTCTGTTACATAGTTGGGTGACATTCACCAATTTTTGGCTGTGATATACCCATGCTCTACCTAGTAGACAGGTTAATAAATTTCACTAATTGTTCTGTTACATAGTTGGGTGACATTCACCATTTTTGGGCTGTGATATACCCCTGCTCTACCTAGTGGACAGGTTAATAAATTTTACTAATTTGTCTGTTACATTGTCGGGTGAAATTCACAAATTTTTTGCTGTGATATTCCCCTGCTCTACCTAGTGGACAGGTTAATAAATTTCACTAATTTGTCTGTTACATTGTCGGGTGAAATTCACCAATTTCTAGCTGTGATATACCCATGCTCTACCTAGTCTACAGGTTAATACATTTCAATAAATTTTTCTGTTACATTGTCGGGTGGCATTCACCAATTTTTGGCTGTGATATACCCATGCTCTACCTCAGGCATCCTCAAACTGCAGCCCTCCAGCTGTTGAAAAACCACAACTCCCAGCATGCCCTAACAGCCTGCAGGTATCAGCCTACAGCAGGGCATTGTGGGAGTTGTAGTTTTACAACAGCTGGAGGGCCGCAGTTTGAGGATGCCTGCTCTACCTAGTAGACAGGTTAATAAATTTCACTAATCTTTCTGTTACATTGTCGGGTTAAATTCACCAATTTTTGGCTGTGATATACCCCTGCTCTACCTAGTAGACAGGTTAATAAATTGCACAAATTTTTCTGTTACATAGTTGGGTGACATTCACAATTTTTTGGCTGTGATATACCCCTGCTCTACCTAGCGGACAGGTTAATAAATTTCACTAATTTGTCTGTTACATTGTCGGGTGAAATTCAACAATTTTTGGCTTTGATATACCCCTGCTCTACCTAGTGGACAGGTTAATAAATTTCACTAATTTGTCTGTTACATTGTCGGGTGAAATTCACCAATTTTTGGCTATGATATGCCCCTGCTCTACCTAGTGGACAAGGAAATACATTTCACTAATTCCTCTGTTACATTCTTGGATGACATTTTACCATTTTGCCCTGAATAAACCCCTGCTCTGCATAGGTGACTGACAGGGACCTAAATTGCAAAAAATCATCTGTTACATTGTCAGGTGACATTTTACCAATTTTGCCGTATATAAACCCTGCTCTGCATAGGTGACTGGGACCTTATTTTTTGTAAAATTGGCTGTTGAATTGCTGGGTGACATGAACACAGTTTTGCAGTGAATAAACCCCTGCTCTACATAGTTGACAGGGCTCGAAATTTATAAAAATCGTCTGTTCCATTGGTGGGTAACATTAACCCATTTTTGCCGATGAAAAACCCTTGCTCTGCATAGGTGACAGGGACTTAAATTTGAAAAAATTCTCCTTTAATTGGCCCTTTCATTCGATCTTTCCGCTTTAATAACTTGTCCCACATTTCAGTTTGATCACATTGCAGCCATTGACCTCCCTTGGATGTGGTATCCCTTTCTCACGCTCCCTCTCCGGTGTGGAACCCTGATTCGCCGCTAACAGTGATCAACATGGTAGGCACAGAAAAGAACATCGAAAGTTGATAGAAAAGATATCCATTTGGATCGTGGACGTCACTGGGACGTGCGATCAGGCAGAAGTTATCTAGAGTCAATAAAGCGGCAGGGGCCTCTCCTGTCTAAGTTTATCAAATCCAAAATACCCCAGTGACATTCCCTATAATTTTTTATGAATCATTCCAATAACAGGGCATCTTAAGAGTCCTGTATTGTTGTTTATCGTCACTACCTCCCCGATTCGGAAGTGGGTAATTGCCGCGCGCCCCCTCCTTTACTTGGAAGCTTCGGCTTCAATAATTTGTCCCACATTTCTGCTCGATCACATTTAATTTCATCCATCTTGCTCCCTCTCCGGCGTGGAACCCTGATTCGCCGCTAACCGTGATCAACATGGTAGGTGCAGAAAAGAACATCAAAAGTTGATAGAGCAGATATCTAATTGGATTGTGGACATCACGGGGATGTGCAACATGGTGGAGCAGTATGTGTGCACATGCCTACACGTACTGACTGATGGGTCTGCACCCTTCAACTTCTGGGTCTCCAAATTGGGCACATGGTTCTCTACGCCTTGGAGGTGCTGGCCTGCCCTGCAGCCAGTGTATTGTCTGAACATTTGCTTAGCACAGCTGGAGGGGGTTATTACAGGTTATATTTCCCAATATTTTGGGGTGCACCCTAATTTAAACAAAAAAAATAAATAAAAATTAAACCAAAGACCAGGGCTGGCTACCTCCTTCTCCTCCACTGCCGCTTCCACATACACCGCAACATCCACCACCTCCTCAACCTCCTAATCCATATGGACCTCATCCTCCTAGATCAAGATTTTTTTTTTTTTTTTTGCGTATTTAATGTTATTTTAAGTCATACCACTATCCACATTTGCCATGCTCCTAACCACATTTTGATGCCATTTGCAGCCCTCTAGCCCATTCTATGACTTTTTTTTAGAGGTTTAGAGCTGAACCTGTCGAACCCGAACATCCAGGTGTCCGCTCAACTCTTGTCAGCATACCAGATCCAAAGACTGGGAAGAATGGCAGACTGGGAAGAATTGCAGAGGTCACATAAAATGGAGGATGGCCTGCTGTATAGTCTGCAGAAGAAGTGTGGATGGGAATATCTAAAAATCAACAGTAGAATAAGTAAGAAGCCGATTTGTTAATATATCTCCAGTTTGCCAGCAGGATGCCACTGTTAGACTAGAAGGGAGCAGTTAACATAGGGCTGGAAATGCTGACAAACAGAAACCCCTTATCCAGCTACGTAGCCTAACATCACCACTGGTCCGGGGAGGTCCCACTCTTGACTAGTGTAAAAACTACACTAGGCTCTCACTTAGTGACTGCAACTCTTAAGCTTAGCGCCCAGTGTGCCATAACCACCAACATATATGCCTTCTGTGTATCAGACACTGTAACCATTATACGATGTTTGTGCTAGGGTACTGATGATAGAATCATATTTGTGAACTTTGTGAAGCCATTTTATCTATCAAAAAAGGTCAGTGAACCTTACTCTAAGGACAGGCATGCTGACTGACAGGTCAGGTTAGCATGCATGTGTTCTGAATGGGGACAGAGAAGTAAGCCTCTGCTAGATCTCTCTGGAGGCATGTTAAAAGTTCAAAGCCTGATCCTTTTTTTCTGCCAATATTTTCCATCAGTGGAAAGTCAAAACACCATCATACCCAAAAATGGTTGAATGGTCTTGCCAAAATTGGTGAGTTCTAGTGTGCATGACCAGTTTTTGTTTCTGTGAGACACCAAACTTCTTTAGCAATGGGAAGTCTTGAAAAGGAGATATACAGTATGCACATACTATTCTGAGATCCACCTCAGAAACACAGCCTAACGGTATGGCCACATGTTCAGGTTTCTCCATGCAGTTTCGGTAAGCCAAAACCAGTAGTGGATCACAAAAGGAGAGAAAGAATAAATGATACATATGACTTCTCCTCTTTTTTTTAATTTACTCTTGGTTTTGGCTTTCAAAACTGCATGCAGTAGCATGTGGCCATATAGACAGTTATACTCTGAGAGAAGGTAGGCCTTAGTAAAAGCAATTATGCACTGTTTTTGCTGTCACCCTTCTTCCATCAACCTACATGTGGATGATTGACAGTATTATTTGAAGCTCTAATGAAGTCGATCAGAAAACTTACAGACTTCATAACATAGTCCCCAACTATTTCTTAGCATTTAAAGCTGGTTGTTGCTTGAAAGAGTTGGCTTTATCTTATTTTACTTTCACTTCTCTATGACTTAGATAAACTTCCATAATGTAATAGTCTTTCATTCAAGGTATTCTATGAAGTGAATGCTGGAGCCTGGAGAAGTGGGCATGTAGAATAATACCTTTCACTTGATCTACTGGAGATCCTCATATTAGCCTCTTTACTGCCCTAGATAAACAGAAATATTGATATTTACACCCTCACTATTCTTGTCCACCAGGTATATGATATAAATTCCTTTCCTGTCCTAGATCACTGGGATACTGACATTAACCTCTTAACTACTCTACGTACATTAACGGTTTGATTGTCTGAGTGCACCAGGGACCTTTACAGTAACCTCTCCAATGCCAAAGACCACCAAGGTTACTAGAATTAAGTCTCTTACTTTCCTAGACCATCAAGCTTACTGCCATCATCCCCTCTCTGACCTAGATCATCAGAAATTCTTACATTAAAACATTAACTGCCCGCCCTGATTGATGTCCACTAGAATTGTATCTTGGAATGTTAGAGGTCTTGGGGAAAGGGTCAAAAGGCAAGCTATTATGGATGCCCTGAAAAGATACCTGCCTGCAATTATTTGCATAGTAGAAACCCATCTTACTAAAGAGACAGTGTCCCGCCTGACAACGGGATGGTGTTCTCAATCCTACCACTCCACCTTTAGTAGTGCCTCTAGGGGCGTCTCAGTCTTGATCCATGACTCCATAGACTTTACTCTGTCAGAATCCCACATAGATGATCAGGGTAGATTTATTTTTTTGTATGGTAAGCTTCACGGCTACAGTTATATTCTTGCTTTTTTTTTATATCCCTCCGCAATTTTCAATGTACCCACTTATCCAGCTACTGCTTTTCTTGGAAAAGAGATCAGAATGTCGGCTAGTTCTGATGGGGGATTTCAATGCGGTCATGGATTCCAAAAAAGACAGACTGACATTAGATGCAGAAGTGGGAAGGAATTTTTGTAATTCCCCGTTGCCACAGTTCTGCTCGGAGGTTGGAGTGGTGGATATATGGGAACATCTTGGCGGCGGCAAGAGAGTATACTCCTGCGTTAGCAGGGGTGGCAGAGCAATGTCTAGGATTGACTTAGCATTTACAAACGAGAGTAATTTGAGCAACATCCAAAGGATACGATATGGAGTAAGAACAGTCTCAGACCATTCACCCATATTAATTGAGGTTCGCACCGGGGAGAAAAAGGAGAATAGGGGGCTAGGATTCAAGTTGAATCCTTACTGGCATACTATTATGGATAACCATCAGTCTATTAAACTACTGATTTCCTCCTTTTGGTAGGTGAATCTCCCCTCTGCTAACATCAATACAGTATGGGATGCTTTGAAAGCATATTTGAGGGGAGTCTTTATAAGTGATATTGCTGCGGTAAGGAGAACATTTAAGAAACAAGAGGAGGAACTGGTCAAGACTGCTGCACTTACAACTGAGCAATTCATTAGCCAACCCACTGAATACAATAAGCAAAAGATGCAGAAGGCTAGCTGTTCTTTGGAGAAATACGTAACCGAGAAAGCAAACCATAGAGTATTATTTAGGGGTCTAAAGTATTTTTCGGTAAGCTCTTAGCCAGAATAATTACACAACAAGATAAGAAAAATAAATCTATTATTTCGATTCGCAATGAAGAAGGGAAAACTATAACAGATCCAGAAGGAATTAGAGATACCTTTCTACAATACTTTGCACAGTTATATAGACCCTCTTCTGGTTTGTCACCTGACCTGACGAGGCGGTTTTTGGAGAAAATTCCACTTTTGACCCTAAAGGAAGCTCAAATAAAATATCTTGAAGAGGATTTGTCTCTCTTGGAATCCAGGAGGCTCTGAGGTCTATCTCGGGGAACCCATCGCCAGGGCTAGATGGCCTGCCATACGAATTTTACCGCAAGTATAGTGAGGTGATCCTTCCCCATATGCTAGAAGTTTTTTCTCAGGCAATACAGGGAGGGGGTCTATGATGTTCCATGATGGAGGCCTTGATAGTCCTAATCCCCAAAAAGAATAAAGATCCGTTAGAATTGAGTTCTTATAGACCAATCTCACTGCTAAATACTGATGCTAAGATACTATCAAAAGTTTTGGCTAGGAGGCTCTCTCGAGTCATATCTGCCATTATCCACCCAGATCAAAATGGCTTTATGCCAAAAAGGGGTACTCATCATAACCTGCATAGGCTATTTATGAACATCCAGGTCCCTGGGGGTGGTGCCCGCTCCATCCTGTCGCTGGATGCTACCAAGGCCTTCGACAGGGTGGAGTGGACTTTTCTCTGGGAGGTAATGAAAAAAATGGGTTTTGGTCCCAGATTTATGGCGATGGTTCAATTATTGTACAACTCTCCAGTAGCTAGGATCAGGATTAATGACACGATAACAGAGAGCTTTGCACTAGGAAGAGGCACCCGTCAAGGCTGTCCCCTTTCCCCCTTTTTATTTAATATTTACATAGAACCCCTAGCAGCCAGCATAAGGCAGAACTCGAAGGTGGTCGGATTTGGTACAATGGGGAAGCATGATCGTGTATCCCTTTACGCAGATGACATCCTGTTTTTTATCCATCAAACAGAAAACACTCTTCCCCGTATAATGGAGCTGGTTGATCTTTTCTCCGACCCGTCTGGTTTGGAAATTAATTGGGAGAAGACTGCTCTCCTCCCTATAGACGAGTTGCAAGGAGATTGGGATAACCAGCTATTGATTTCCAACTCTATAAAGTACCTGGGGATAACAGTTTCTGCCAAACCTCAGGAATATTTACAACTCAATCTGATCACCTTGCTGATAAAGTTGAGGGCTAAAACGAAGATATGGCGAAAAATTCTGCCTGCAAGAGCTGACAGAATTTCCTTAATAAAAATGGTAGTGCTGCCCCAGGTGCTTTACGTCCTGCACAACTCGCCTGTATGGATTGTGGACAAGTATTTTAGACTGATAGAGCGGATGCTAAATGATCTACTATGGGGGAGGAAGCGCGTGAGACTGAAGTTGCTCTACTTCTCTATGCCCTACAATCAGGGAGGTCTTAACCTCCCCTATTTTAAGGGTTACTTTGTGGCCTCCCAACTTTGCCTCTTCAATGATTGGGAAAATAGTCATTTTTGTAGTAAAGTGGTGAAGGACTCCGGTTTTTCGGACTTTTTTACCGTACTAGAGTCTGATTATTTATCAAACATACAGACCGGTTACAAATTTTTCTGCAGAATGGTCACAAAAGCTTGGCTGGCTATTAGAAGTTGGTGTAGAGTTAAGGCATCACTCATGTGCACCCCATTGTGGCACAACCCAAAGCTTATGAATCTAGACGACCCAAATTGCCGGCAGTATTGGAGGACTAAAAATGTTCAGTACCTGCATCAAGTGGTCAGAGGTGGACAAATGTTGTCTCTTATGGAGCTAAAGCAAAGGGAAAATGTAGGTGAGGTGGCATGGTATGCATATTTTCAATTGAGGCTAGCACTTTCTAGCACTTCTAATAGTCACTTATTTACTTTAGACACTCCTGAATTTTTACATGATTTAATTTGTAAGAAAGCTGTCACAAAAGTTAAAATATCCCACTGCTATAGACACTTAATGAAAAAATTTTTTTGGGATGTTCTCTCTCCGGGACAGAGATCCTGGTCTTCCGTACTTTCAGAGGTGGGCCCTCCAGATTGGGAGAATATAGGGGAAGGTTTAAAGTTTGTTTCACATAACTTTAACCACACTGTTGTACAATTTAATATTTTGCACAAAATATATGTTACACCTATATGGCTATATAGGAGAGGATTTAGAGCATCCTCTGACTGCCCACGTTGTGGTGACCCCGAAGCAGACCATTTACATCTGCTCTGGGACTGCCCAAATTACTCCTGACCGTTGTGCACGTCTGATCTGCAACTACAGGAAACGTTTGGTTGAAGTTATTGCTGCAAAAGGAGGTTCAACCAGTTATTAAATCCAAGGGTTCACATACTTTTTCCACCTGCACTGTGAATGTTTACATGGTGTATTCAATAAAAACATGGTAACATTTAATTCTTTGTGTGTTATTAGTTTAAGCAGACTGTGGTTGTCTATTGTTGTGACTTAGATGAAGATCAGATCACATTTTATGACCAATTTGTGCAGAAATCCATATCATTCCAAAGGGTTCACATACTTTTTCTTGCAACTGTATATATAGTGAGGGGTAGCTTTCTTTCAGGGATCATCCTCACAGATACGGATTCAGAACACCAGGTTTTAGGTCAAAACACTGTATTTATTGCAGCACACCAGCACAAGCCAAACAACAAAATAATAAACACTCGCCCGACCATGCTCTAACTAATACATTAATACCGTGTCCCTGTCTCACCTTGCATAACACAGTTCACACTCGTGATGAGATGCGGCTTTCCCAGCCCAACCTCCAGCAGCCTCCAGGCTGCTCCCACACCAGTGGCTCTTGGGGGATAGTGGTCTCTCAGACCACACACAAAATCACTCCAGCCTTCTGTGTGCAAGTTTCTACCCCCTCTCACTCTGAGGATTCCTTTATCCCCAGGGGATTACTACACCTGGTCTTGCTTCAGACCTGGTGATTGTGGGGAAGACACAGCAAATCCTGCCATATATCTCCCCTAACAACCATGAGGCCTGTCACTGCCTCACTATATATATATATATATAGAGAGAGAGAGAGAGAGCAAAAATTGGACTGCAACTGCCTAGGCTTGAGAAAGGCTCATGTATGAGCCGAAACGTCGCTCTTTGCCACCATATGGGTGAATAAAAACACACTGTTTTACTGAAGAACCGTCTGGAGTGCAGTCCGATTTTTGCTCTTTATAAGTGGGTAAGCACCTGTTACCATACTTGGACATTGCACCTGCTCTTTTCCCGTATATCCCTTTTTTGGGTGGTGCTGCCAGTGTTTTTTTTTCTGCTATATATATATATATATATATATATATATATATATATTCTGTATATATATATATATATACTATATATATATATATCTGTATATATACAGTGGGGGAAATAATTATTTGACCCCTCACTGATTTGTAAGTTTGTCCAATGACAAAGAAATGAAAAGTCTCAGAACAGTATCATTTCAATGGTAGGTTTATTGTAACAGTGGCAGATAGCACATCAAAAGGAAACTCGAAAAAATAACTTTAAATAAAAGATAGCAACTGATTTGCATTTCATTGAGTGAAATAAGTATTTGAACCCTCTAACAAAAAAAGACTTAATACTTGGTGGAAAAACCCTTGTTTGCAAGCACAGAGGTCAAACGTTTCTTGTAATTGATGACCAAGTTTGCGCACATTTTAGGAGGAATGTTGGTCCACTCCTCTTTGCAGATCATCTCTAAATCCCTAAGGTTTCGAGGCTGTCTCTGTGCAACTCTGAGCTTGAGCTCCCTCCATAGGTTTTCGATTGGATTAAGGTCCGGAGACTGACTAGCCACTCCATGACCTTAATGTGCTTCTTCTTGAGCCACTCCTTTGTTGCCTTTGCTGTATGTTTTGGGTCATTGTCGTGCTGGAACACCCATCCACGACCCATTTTCAGTTTCCTGGCAGAGGGAAGGAGGTTGTCGCTCAGGATTTCACGATACATGGCTCCGTCCATTTTCCCGTTTATGCGAATAAGTTGTCCTGTGCCCTTAGCAGAAAAACACCCCCAAAGCAAAATGTTCCACCCCCATGCTTGACGGTGGGGACGGTGTTTTGGGGGTCATAGGCAGCATTTTCTTCCTCCAAACACAGCGAGTTGAGTTAATGCCAAAGAGCTCTATTTTGGTCTCATCAGACCACAGCACCTTCTCCCAGTCACTCTCTGAATCATTCAGGTGTTCATTGGCAAACTTCAGACGGGCCTGCACATGTGCCTTCCTGAGCAGGGGGACCTTGCGAGCCCTGCAGGATTTTAATCCATTGCGGTGTAATGTGTTTCCAATGGTTTTCTTGGTGACTGTGGTCCCTGCTAATTTGAGGTCATTAACTAACTCCTCCCGTGTAGTTCTAGGATGCTTTTTCACCTTTCTCAGAACCATTGACACCCCACGAGGTGAGATCTTGCGTGGAGCCCCAGAGCGAGGTCGATTGATGGTCATTTTGTGCTCCTTCCATTTTCGAACAATCGCACCAACAGTTGTCACCTTCTCTCCCAGCTTCTTGCTAATGGTTTTGTAGCCCATTCCAGCCTTGTGCAGGTCTACAATTTTGTCTCTGACATCCTTGGACAGCTCTTTGGTCTTTCCCATGTTGGAGAGTTTGGAGTCTGCTTGATTGATTGATTCTGTGGACAGGTGTCTTTATACAGGTGACTAGTTAAGACAGGTGTCCTTAATGAGGGTGACTAATTGAGTAGAAGTGTCTAACCACTCTGTGGGAGCCAGAACTCTTAATGGTTGGTAGGGGTTCAAATACTTATTTCACTCAATGAAATGCAAATCAGTTGCTATCTTTTATTTAAAGTTTTTTTTTTCGATTTTCCTTTTGATGTGCTATCTGCCACTGTTACAATAAACCTACCATTGAAATGATACTGTTCTGAGACTTTTCATTTCTTTGTCATTGGACAAACTTACAAAATCAGTGAGGGGTCAAATAATTATTTCCCCCACTGTATATATATACTATATATATATATATATATATACACACATACTGTGTATATATATATATATGTATATATATATATACACACACATTATATATACTGTATATATACAGTGGGATGCGAAAGTTTGGGCAACCTTATTAATCGTCATGATTTTCCTGTATAAATCGTTGGTTGTTACGATAAAAAATGTCAGTTAAATATATCATACAGGAGACACACACAGTGATATTTGAGACGTGAAATGAAGTTTATTGGATTTACAGAAAGTGTACTATAATTGTTTAAACAAAATTAGGCAGGTGCATAAATTTGGGCACTGTTGTAATTTTATTGATTCCAAAACCTTTAGAACTAATTATTGGAACTCAAATTGGCTTGGTAAGCTCAGTGACCCCTGACCTACATACACAGGTGAATCCAATTATGAGAAAAAGTATTTAAGGGGGTCAATTGTAAGTTTCCCTCCTCTTTTAATTTTCTCTGAAGAGTAGCAACATGGGGGTCTCAAAACAACTCTCAAATGACCTAAAGACATGGATTGTTCACCATCATGGTTTAGGGGAAGGATACAGAAAGCTGTCTCAGAGATTTCAGCTGTCTGTTTTCACAGTTAGGAACATAGTGAGGAAATGGAAGACCACAGGCTCAGTTCAAGTTAAGGCTCGAAGTGGCAGACCAAGAAAAATCTCAGATAGACAGAAGCGACGAATGGTGAGAACAGTCGGAGTCAACCCACAGACCAGCACCAAAGACCTACAACATCATCTTGCTGCAGATGGAGTCACTGTGCATCGTTCAACCATTCGGCGCACTTTACACAAGGAGATGCTGTATGCGAGAGTGATGCAGAGGAAGCCTTTTCTCCGCCCACAGCACAGAAAGTGCCGCTTGAGGTGGGCTAAAGCACATTTGGACAAGCCAGCTTCATTTTGGAATAAGGTGCTGTGGACTGATGAAACTAAAATTTAGTTTTTGGCCATAACAAGGGGCGTTATGCATGGAGGAAAAAGAACACAGCATTCCAAGAAAAACACCTGCTACCTACAGTAAAATATGGTGGTGGTTCCATCATGCTGTGGGGCTATGTGGCCAGTGCAGGGACTGGGAATCTTGTCAAAGTTGAGGGACGCATGGATTCCACTCAGTATCAGCAGATTCTGGAGACCAATGATCAGGAATCAGTGACAAAGCTGAAGCTGCGCCGGGGCTGGATCTTTCAACAAGACAACGACCCTAAACACTGCTCAAAATCCACTAAGGCATTTATGCAGAGGAACAAGTACAACGTTCTGGAATGGCCATCTCAGTCCCCAGACCTGAATATAATTGAAAATCTGTGGTGTGACTTAAAGAGAGCTGTCCATGCTCGGAAGCCATCAAACCTGAATGAACTAAAGATGTTTTGTAAAGAGAAATGGTCCAAAATACCTTCAACCAGAATCCGGACTCTCATTGGAACCTACAGGAAGCGTTTAGAGGCTGTAATTTCTGCAAAAGGAGGATCTACTAAATATTGATTTCATTTCTTTTTTGTGGTGCCCAAATGTATGCACCTGCCTAATTTTGTTTAAACAATTATAGCACACTTTCTGTAAATACAATAAACTTAATTTCACTTCTCAAATATCACTGTGTGTGTCTCCTATATGATATATTTAACTGACATTTTTTATCGTAACAACCAACGATTTATACAGGAAAATCATGACGATTAACAAGGTTGCCCAAACTTTCGCATCCCACTGTATATATATATATATATATATATATATATATATATATATATATATATTAGAATCATTGATCATTTCTATTACTTTACAATTTACAGATATGTTTAAAATTCTTTATGGTCATAGGACAACTTTGAGTCTGATTCATTGGTGTGAGCAATCCTTTACTCCCCATCGTATTTCATTTTTTGACTTCCAAAGCAATCTCAGGAATGAAATAGCATATCCATTAATATGTTAACGAAGTGCCAACTAGATTTTGATTTGCATTTAGAATGGACAAAAGAGAATGAAATGGATTCTTCGAGATGTCCCCATGTAGCTTTAGAAGTTAATATTGGGAAATCTGGCATTAAGATGCTCATTTTTTTAAATGCGCCACAGACGATGGCTCTGGGGTCTCCCAGTAGAGTTGAGCCCTCAAGGAATGTACATAATGTTTATTGAGTGGTGTGCACTGGTGAGCAGACATATGAGGATTCCGGTCTATTACAGAAGAGAGCTGTAGATCAGAAACATGCAGGATGTAGCAATAGACTCAATCTATTCTCCAATAATGATATAAAGTGGTGATAGCAGATACTGAATGTACAATTCTCCCTCCTATGCTACTTCCTGTAGTCTAATCCATCGTCTCTTGCTGTAATATCTAAGGCTTATAAATATAGCCACTTATACAGTACAGACCAAAAGTTTGGACACACCTTCTCATTCAAAGAGTTTTCTTTATTTTTATGACTATGAAGGCATCAAAACTATGAATTAACACATGTGGAATTATAACAAAATAAACAAGTGTGAAACAACTGAAAATATGTCATATTCTAGGTTCTTCAAAGTAGCCACCTTTTGCTTTGATTACTGCTTTGCACACTCTTGGCATTCTCTTCATGAGCTTCAAGAGGTAGTCCCCTGAAATGGTCTTCCAACAGTCTTGAAGGAGTTCCCAGAGATGCTTAGCACTTGTTGGCCCTTTTGCCTTCACTCTGTGGTCCAGCTCACCCCAAACCATCTCGATTGGGTTCAGGTCTGGTGACTGTGGAGGCCAGGTCATCTGGCGCAGCACCCCATCACTCTCCTTTATGGTCAAATAGCCCTTACTTTCAAAGTTTTCCCAATTTTTCGGCTGACTGACTGACCTTCATTTCTTAAAGTATTGATGGTCACTCATTTTTCTTTACTTAGCTGCTTTTTTCTTGGCATAATACAAATTCTTACAGTCTATTCAGTAGGACTATCAGCTGTGTATCCACCTGCCTTCTCCTCAACGCAACTGATGGTCCCAACCCCATTTATAAGGCAAGAAATCCCACTTATTAAACCTGACAGGGCACACCTGTGAAGTGAAAACCATTTCAGGGGACTACCTCTTGAAGCTCATCAAGAGAATGCCAAGAGTGTGCAAAGCAGTAATCAAAGCAAAAGGTGGCTACTTTGAAGAACCTAGAATATGACATATTTTCAGTTGTTTCACACTTGTTTGTTTTGTATATAATTCCACATGTGTTAATTCATAATTTTGAAGCCTTCATAGTCATGAAAATAAAGAAAACTCTTTGAATGAGAAGGTGTGTCCAAACTTTTGGTCTGTACTGTATGTTACCTGGTTTGCTTGGTCACAAGTATACAATGTAATTTTTCCATCATTTTACCCCTCATAATTTAATCTATAGGACAGTTACTGCTCCAGAAGTTAGGCAAAGAGGTAGGAAGGCTGCAGCCTAGGAATTGCGACAAGCTCTCCTGTTTTGGTCTACTTAGTTCCTGCTGTGAGATTGCTCAATTTCAGTTATTATAGTTACAACCTGCTTCCTGTGTGCGCTAATTACTCTGTCAATTTTGTGAGTATTCTTCCTTGCTACTGTGTTTGACCTCAGACATTTTAGATATAATTCTGCTGCCTTTGAGTCTCTGTACCTTCTTCTCTCTTGGTTCAGACTCAGCTTTATTTCTAGTATTGTTCTGGCTTTGACATTCTACACATCTTTTTTTTCACCCGGGCCAGTACAAGTACTCGACCTGTGCACTGCACCTACTAGCAGCTACCCGGTAAATGCAAGATATATACTACCCACAAGGACTGCTCAGGGTTAATTAGTTTGGTTTCTGAATGGGATTTCCATTATCAGGGTGCTTATTCAGTTATCGGCAGGGACCCTGAAGTTGTAGGGTTGTTGCTAGGCAAGTTGGGCAGCTCTCGCTAGCACAAACTCTGAATGTGGATGCACAGTTTGCTGGACAGGTTACCTGTACCCCATTATTTTTGTCACAGACCTCCTGTAAGTAATTCAATAGTCATAGTCATTCAACATATACCCTTTCTCCTCCCTTGGATTCTTAGATGGAACAGCACTGATAAACAACCTACAGTTTCAGCTATGTCCCATCTGAGGGCAGGATATATGTCTTAAACTTTTGCTGTACACCATAGTGTGCAGCATAGCCTGAGACTGTGGTGGCTTTTTTGTGATGAATGCAATGAGAGATCTGAATGGAAGAAAGGAGGCAGGATGGACCATAAGCAGGGCTTCATGTTTGTTGAGTATATATTAGCTATGTACAGCTGATCTGCTGAATGAGAATCCTGAATTCAAGGTCAGTGATAGATTTAGTGTCGGTAGAGATGTCCCAATCCCAACTGTTGCTTTAAAATAAAAATATTACATAACAGTGCATTATGGTCAAACTTTGTAACCATGATTTAACAAAATTCAATTTGTTATTATTGTTTTTTTTATATATATAAGCCATCTATGAAGAAGTCAGATCTAGAGCCTGAGTCAGAGTGTGGACAACTTGAGAAACTAGTTGAAACTTTGGCATACTATATTAAATTAATCATTACATCAGGAAAAATATATGCAGTGTAACAATATATTAAACACAGATAATCATAGTATTAAATATACAAATATAAATTCAGGGTGACTGAAAAAATGGTGCAAAATTCTAGCCTCGGTATTCATAACAGAGATAACATAACGCAAATGAATTAACCTAAAAAGACACATTATCTATACAAGTTTTATCTATAGCCTACAAATGTTCGATGTCTAAGCAGTAATCCATTTCTGTCCAGATGCGTGTCGGCATATCCTTGGATATGGACTCAACTTTTTCAGTGCTGTGTCATTTAGATCCTGGCTGATGGAGGGCAGATACACTAAATACAAAGTTTTTTTTATGTGGAAGGCATGTTAGATCTGTTATTTTTGGAGGCCTGCTCAACAATGGTGAATTGTTCATTCCGGCTGATCAAACATTCAGGTAGAGTTTCATTTAGGTATTGGAACACATCCAACGTGAAATGAAGAACACAATCATGTTGATACACTACATTGGGAGATCTTCCACCATAAGCCATTTCCTTAACATTTCCAGGTAAGAGTAGCCAGTGACAGAATTCTCAGCAAAAAAGAAGACACCCTAGACTTTGTGCCTCGTCAATGCACAGAACAGCTCCTCTCTGATAATTGGCTGTACCAGTGTGCAAGCTATTAGCAGAGCGGAGATGAGAAAACACAGGACAGGAGCTCACATAAGACATCACTGTTCTACTTGTTCCCCCTCTGCTGAAGCCTGACATATCAGGCATTAGCAAAACAATGTACAAACAGAAGAGAAATGTGCTATGCAGCTCCTACCTGTACAGTGTTCAGCGCGGCCTCAAGGGAATCTGTACACCCAGCAGCGTACAGAACTATGGATTCTAAAGTGCAATAGGCACCTGAACCTTAGGTACCTATTGGTAGCAGTTAGCAGTTTCTCCCGGGCCCAGGAGCCCAAAGACCCTTGTGCCACATAAGAAGACACTGGTATTATAGAAAGTGTAAGCGAGTTACGCCTCTGGCTGGACAGAAGGGGTTAGGTTAAGAATTTGGTATGGAGGAGGGGGGGCGCAGTTTCAATTTTTGCCTCATGCAGCACAAAGTTTTGAGGGAAGGGGGCCCAAGCTGAACTCTTGCACCAGGGCCCATGAGCCTTTAGCTACGCCCCTGCACTTAAGGGATGTGCTGCATGACCTACAGAATACCTGATAACAATGAACATTATAATTGACTTGATTATGCTCAGGAGAATAAAGAAAATTGTCCTTAATTATATAAATTTCTCACTATAAACGTGCTTTATATTTAACAGAAATTTTAAAATGTATTGTTAATAGTAATGAAGAATAAAGGCTTTCAAGGTTGGAGGATGCTTTTTAGTGTATTTTGGTGTATTTTAATAATTAATTATTTAATGAGCAATGTGTAACTACTGATATTATGTGTAAAGAAACGTTGTATGTATGTTTCTTATAAAGTGTTGGAAACCCAACATTTTCTAGACTTATAACTTCAGGCCTTTACAGCAAAAGGAGATTTGTCCGTAAATAATTAAACAACACTTCTACAAAGCATCCGCTGGTGGCAATTTTATCTGCTCAATAAAACATAAATGAAAACTACTATTCAGCCTGGGAAATCAATAGTCATCTTGCTTGGGAGACCATATTGTCATTCATAGGACAGCTGCATGGACTTGTGGTGGCCATACTTATTCAATAGCTGTTGGCTGAAGGATCGTTTTGCTGACAGCTATCTCTTCCGACTCCCCCATATACACAAATGTGTATTCAATGAAGAGAGGAGAGATAGCCGCTGCCAGACACTTCTGGAGATGGTTTATCTCTAAGGAATGCAAAAGAATTGAGTGAAAATGTTCACTTTGCCCGATCCTTCTCTCACCAACATCATCAAGACAGGACATCTCTGGATTCAAGAATGCCACCTACAGTGTTGATCTCTACAAATGAGTCTACAAACTATAAATGAAATGTGCTGATTGACTAATCCAGTATCTTTGAGATGTTTCAAGGATGAGCAATGTATTGGCTGTGTGTGTGTAGGACTAGTGTATAACAAGAATAGTTGGCCACCTCCTATCTCTCACTACCCTTTCCTACCACCGTTGCCCTTCGCTTGCACCTTTGCTCTTCAGTTAATTATTCCTATTGCGTCTATTAATATTGCCCTGTTTATAAGAAACCCCTTCAAGATCCAGTTGCCTTGGGTCAATTATAAAGGCATCCCAAAACCCAGAGTTTTCGCAGTGATTTGTGTGCCTGATACACTAATGAATGCTGCCATTAGGCCTGCTGAATCTTGGTGTTCATACCCCAGACATGGGGGCCAAGTAGATATCAGACACAGTTGGAATCTGTTTATACAGCAGGGTTTTTGGTGTATGGTTGAGCGAGGCTAGTGCACTCCCGCCAATCCATACACTTTAGTGACCCTTAATATACAGCAATTCTCATGTGCTCAGTGTTTTTAATCCTATAGGTATCTCACAATTTATTTTTTCACACGTGTTTTAACATGATTAAGTAAAAGTTATGTTTTATTAGTCTGGGACAAGAGTGGTTAGCAGCCGTATAGGCAGTAGTGTTGAAGTAATAAATTAACCCTTCCCAGATAGGATCCTTTATAAGTAGTTAAAACCCAGCAGATCGTACATAAAGTATTTATCTATTGTGGGGATTCGCTCTGGTAGTTAGGACTAGCGGATGCAGTGTAGAGGCAAAGTACATAGTTCTTGAATCAAACAGCGGTGTTTATTCACACATTGGTGTATAACAAAATGCAGATAATGTGTATCACAAAACACAGGTGGCTTGGTGTTTGTTCACACACAAGGAAAGTATATAAACAATAAAAGTCACCTTTTCTTCTAGGTATTAATTCACACCCTGTTAGCAGTTCAGCCTCATGAAGTCCGTAGGCGGCCTGTTCGCCTTTAAAGGGGCCTGAGTCCTTCAGCCCGGCTCAAACCTCAAATCCCAGCACAGCCCTCAGTTCACATCACGCAGACTCCTGAGCTCAACTGTCAGAGGGAGTAAAATCCACCACACCTGGCAGTGCTGGCTGGTTTTTATGCCTGGCAAAACCTGGCCTGGAACATGGTGAGTAGTCACCCACCCAGCACCTTGACTATTCCAGTAAGAGCCGTCCCGGATCAGCTATGACAGCCATGCTAAATCTCACAGTGTCAATTAGCAATAGCTGCTGCTGACACATAAAATACCAGCTCTCACTTCACCGAGGCCAGGAACCTCGGTGACACATACCTTAAATTCACGATGATTCCTTGTACCTTCTTACACTACGTATTAGGTTGATTCCACATGTGGTCCCATTTACCTAAATGGAGCCTATTGAAATAAATCAAGATAGTGTAGGAAACTTTGAAAGGGAATTATCATTCAAGCATAAAACATAATTTATTAATCAGTGTTTAAAAGAAGACAAATCACTACAGATCTGAAGAGATATCCTCCAGGGAGCAACGGGCAAATCACAAGTTTGTGAGAGTCTTGGGAGTCTGGAAGGCGAATAGACGGCTAGGGATATGCCCATGATACCATAGTTAGGAAATATCATAGTCAGGAGGGGAAAGAGGATCTATCCCTACAGGAGTTTAGATTTGAAGGTTTCATGATTACTTTTCTTAGGCTAGTTTCACACTAGCGGCAAGGAACTTCGGCAGGCTGTTCCGGCGGGTGAACAGCCTGTCGGATCTGTCCTGCCGCTAGTGCATGTGTGAGTATAATTGGGGCAGGGCGTAGTTCTGGTGGCAGCACGGCAGCTCATGCCGAATAGCGGCCGGAATAAAAGTATGACATGCGCTGCCGTGCTGCCGCCGGAACCCCGCCACAATTATAGTCAATGGGGCCGGGGGCAGGCGTGCACTAGCGGCAGGACGGATCAGACAGGCTGTTCACCCACCGGAACAGCCTGACGGAGTTCCTTGCCGCTAGTGTGAAAGTACCCTTATGATCTTTTCATTTTTCTTTTTTCCTTTCCTTTTAAGGGGACCTATTTGGCCTTGAATGTGGTGCTTATCATCATCTGAATATGTTGAGTTGCTAAGGGTTCCTGGGTTTAGCCTGCGGAGATAATGACAAAGCCTAAAGGAGACCGCTCTTAGGTAGTGTCATAAGTTATATTGTACCTTTTTGATATGTAACCTGAGAAGTCATGTGTATGGAAGAAGGGTGTAACACTATGCCTGCTGATGTTTGCTCCTTTTTGCATCTGTGCCTGTTATTCAAAATAAATATTTTGATATATTTGATTTGATATAATATTTAGATAATTAAAAAAAAGAAGATAAATCACACCAAGAAATCAAATCAAGTTGCAGAATTTGTAGGGCAACATTTCTATTAATCCATGTGTCATCTATTGAAGAATTTTTTCTTTAATTAGGTGAATTCATTTCCATGCACAAAATAAATGGGAAGATGTAAAACCCAGATCTGCTATGTCAATGCATATAATAAACTGGTGGCCAGATTGTGTTGGTGGAGGCCATATGTCAAAAATCATTGGTGCCGGGGCCCTATCCCACTATTACAACCTTGTTCCCACCTGATTATCTATAGCATCCATACACAGTAGATGTACTGTAATATTATACTTATGTGGGACACTCCACGGAAGTCTATAGAATTCTAGAGAACCACAAGTATCTACAGTAGGTGTTTGTGATATTGTGCTTTTAGCACGACAGCGTCGCGCTGATACTCGGCGACATGGTGCCGAGATCTCGCACTCACTGGAATAGTGACAGCACATCCCAGCAAGCGCGTCATAGAAGCGACGGGAGATCCGACTTGGATTCCCGCCAATTCTACACGTGTGCGGCGTTTGTTATGAATCCTGAGGGGGAAGTCCCCGCCGGATTTTAAATAAAAATCCGGCATGGGTCCCCACCTCAGGAGCATACCGGGCCCTTAGGTCTGTTATGGGTTGTAAGGAGAGCCCCCCCTACGCCGAAAAAAACGGCGTAGGGGGTCCCCCTACAATCCATACCAGACCCGTATCCAAAGCACGCTACCCGGCCAGCCAGGAAGGGAGTGGGGACGAGCGAGCGCCCCCCCCCCCTCCTGAGCCGTACCAGGCTGCATGCCCTCAACATGGGGGGGTTGGGTGCTCTGGGGCAGGGGGCGCACTGCGGCCCCCCCACCTCAGAGCACCCTGTCCCCATGTTGATGAGGACAGGGCCCCTTCCCGACAACCCTGGCCGTTGGTTGTCGGGGTATGCGGGCGGGAGGCTTATCGGAATCTGGGAGCCCCCTTTAATAAGTGAATGAGTATGGGGTACATCGTACCCCTACCCATTCACCTGCAAGAAAAGTGGTAAAAACACAAATAAACCACACAGTGTATTAAAATATTTTATTTTTCTGCTCCGGAGGCCGCCCCCTGTCTTCTTTATTAGCTCTTTTACCAGGGGGGGCTCTTCTTCTTCCGCTATCCCGACGGGTCTTCTCCGCTATCCGGGGGGTCTTCTCAACTCTCCGGGGTTCTCCTTCTGTCTTCGCCGCTCTCCGTTGTTGACTCGGCGCACCCCGGTTCTTCGTCTCGCGAGATCTCGGATTTTAAATAAAAATTTAGCGAGACGAAGAACCGGGGTGCGCCGAGTCAACAACGGAGAGCGGCGAAGACAGAAGGAGAACCCCTGTTCTTCGTCTCGCTAAATTTTTATTTAAAATCCGAGATCTCGCGAGACGAAGAACCGGGGTGCGCCGAGTCAACAACGGAGAGCGGCGAAGACAGAAGGAGAACCCCGGTTCTTCGTCTCGCAAAATTTTTATTTAAAATCCGAGATCTCGCGAGACGAAGAACCGGGGTGCGCCGAGTCAACAACGGAGAGCGGCGAAGACAGAAGGAGAACCCCGGAGAGTTGAGAAGACCCCCGGATAGCGGAGAAGACCCGTCGGGATAGCGGAAGAAGAAGAGCCCCCCCTGGTAAAAGAGCTAATAAAGAAGACAGGGGGCGGCCTCCGGAGCAGAAAAATAAAATATTATTAAAGGGGGCTCCCAGATTCCGATAAGCCTCCCGCCTGCATACCCCGACAACCAACGGCCAGGGTTGTCGGCAGTGGCGTATCCAAGCTATGGCAGCCATGGCTAGTGCCATAGGCGCCAAGCGGGGGGGGCGACCAGGGCCGATCCTACACGGGGTGCAGTGGGTGCCCGGGCCCCGCACCCCAGCGCTGCGGCCCTGGTGACAAGTGGGGGCGGCCGCGGCCGGCGGCAGGGCAGAGCAGGAGATGAGCGCCTCCATTGCGGAAGCGCTCATCTCCATAGTCATCTGTATTGCCGTCCTCAGGACGGCAATACAGATGCCTGTCTGTGCTGCGGCAGAGGAGGGAGAGGTGTGTCCCCTCCTGTTCCTCTGATAGGCTGCCGGCTTAGTGCTGGCAGCCTATCAGAGGCCGGTGATGGCGCAATGACGTCATCGCGTCGCCTGAGCCGTATAGCGAGGGACACACAGACGGAAGAGGTGGCCTGCATCGCATCGCATTGCTGGAGGTAAGTATAAGTGTATTATTTTTTTTATTTTTTTATATAGGTACAATACTGGGCTGGCACATGATAAGGGGGGCTACTGGGCTGGCACATGATAAGGGGGGACTACTGGGCTGGCACATGATAAGGGGGGACTACTGGGCTGGCACATGATAAGGGGGGACTACTGGGCTGGCACATGATAAGGGGGGCTACTGGCACATGATATGGGGGGCTACTGGCACATGATATGGGGGCACTCTGGCTACTGGCACATGATATGGGGGCACTCTGGCTACTGACACATGATATGGGGGGGCTCTGGCTACTGACACATGATATGGGGGGGCTCTGGCTACTGGCACATGATGGTGGGGGGGGGCTCTGGCTACTGGCACATGATATGGGGGGGGCTCTGGCTACTGGCACATGATATGGGGGGCTACTGGCACATGATAAGGGGGGCTACTGGCACATGATAAGGGGGGCTACTGGCACATGATAAGGGGGCTACTGGCGCATGATAAGGGGGGCTACTGGCACATGATAAGGAGGGCTACTGGCACATAGGGGGGCTACTGGCACATAAGGGGGGCTACTGGCACATGATATGGGGGGGGCTCTGGCTACTGGCATATGATATGGGGGGCTCTGGCTACTGGCACATGATGGTGGGGGGGGCTCTTATTTCTGGCACATGATTGGGGGCACTCTGGCTACTGGCACATGATATGGGGGGCTCTGGCTACTGACACATGATATGGGGGGGCTCTGGCTACTGACATGATATGGGGGGGCTCTGGCTACTGGCACATGATGGTGGGGGGGCTCTTATTACTGGCACATGATTGGGGGCATCTATGGGGGCACATCTTACTGCAGATTATTGGGGGGCACTATAGGGGCATCTACTGAGGCTAAAAAAGAAGATATTTTATATGGGGGCTCTGTATAGGGGCATTTTATACTGGGACACATTATGGTGGGTACTATGGGGAAGGGGGGGCACTATGGGGGTCATCTACGGGGGCACTGAGAAGGGGTATTTTATATTGGCACATTATGGGAACATTAGCTCAAATGGGGCATTACAAATGTTTTGCATATTATAAGGAGAATTATTACTACTGGGGGGGCATTATGGTGGGCTTTATTACTCCCCCATGGTATGACCCCCTAGTAGCAGCACCAGCCTCTCCCTGCTCTGCTATCCCTCTGCCCTTTCTCCAAATCCTTATTATGAAATCTTTCTCATTAGGTTAAAGCACAACATCAGCTCCGCCGAGCCCCCGGCCAAAGTGTTGAAGTGGCGTCCGAGATCCCCAAGGGCCAAGTCAAGTAACTGTAAGTTTTTATGGGGGTTCTACAAAAGAGCTATCGTGTTTTTTTTTTTTGTTAAGGTTATCTGAAAGATGGGTTTAAAATATTTTGACAGGGGCGCAGTTTCAGTGCTTGCCATAGGCGCCATTTTCACTAGATACGCCTCTGGTTGTCGGGAAGGGGCCCTGTCCTCATCAACATGGGGACAGGGTGCTCTGAGGTGGGGGGGCCGCAGTGCGCCCCCTGCCCCAGAGCACCCAACCCCCCCATGTTGAGGGCATGCAGCCTGGTACGGCTCAGGAGGGGGGGGGGGGGGCGCTCGCTCGTCCCCACTCCCTTCCTGGCTGGCCGGGTAGCGTGCTTTGGATACGGGTCTGGTATGGGTTGTAGGGGGACCCCCTACGCCGTTTTTTTCGGCGTAGGGGGGGCTCTCCTTACAACCCATAACAGACCTAAGGGCCCGGTATGCTCCTGAGGGGGGGACCCATGCCGGATTTTTATTTAAAATCCGGCGGGGACTTCCCCCTCAGAATTCATAACAAACGCCGCACACGTGTAGAATTGGCGGGAATCCAAGTCGGATCTCCCGTCGCTTCTATGACGGCTCTGTCTCCATCGCGGCAAGCCAGCTCGGCGCTGGCTCCCGCGATGGGGCTCGTAGGTGCTCAATCTCGCCGAGAAAGAGAGCGAGATTGACACAAAATCGGGTTCACCTACTGTATGACCATTTCTTCACCTCTATAGGAGTTATGGAGCAAAGCTAGCAACTCCTTTAGTCTTCACAAGAGATTGCCACAAGTAAGCGGAGTGTGAAAGTATATGGGGGGAGTAATTGCCGTTGGCCAAATGAATTTTTAGCCAACATCTATTAAAGGTGTATGGGAGCCCTTACTCATGAAGAAAGTGGAGGTCCCAGGGCGTATGCCTTTAATAGGTTCCAGGTTACCCAGACAGAAAGATGTGAGGTTGCTAGGCTACTAAATATTATTAAAAATTGCAAAGTTTAAATTTCATTTTCTACCCCTAAGGCATACTTTGTATTGTTGTACGTACAGGTGGCCATATTGTTAAAAATCCTTTTATTCTAGAAGACTGTGTACAATTTCTACATTTCGATATTTGTGCTGTTATTCATGTCCTTACTACTTTTATATGCATACAATTTGCTCTTGAGTCCCATGTTAGCTGTAAACGTGTTCCAAAGCCAGAAATGTTGTATCTGTGTCAGGTTTAAAAAGTGATCAAAAAGACTCTTTCTATTCAAGTCAGATGGCAAAAAGCAATTAATCCTAAAATTTGAGCTTTTTTTTTTCATATTTCTCTGAGCACAAGACTAAACCTCTCAACAGAGTTAGAGAATCAGTAGTTATCTGGCAGCAGAGACTTCTAAACTTGAGCGGCCTTCAGGCTAGATAGATGCCGTGTATAAAGCCTCCTCATTAATAACATAGAATCTATGCTGCAAATTAGTTTTGCTGTTTTGATTTTGAGAATGTAGGTATTATATTGTAGCTGCTGGATAGATCTAGACACTTGGATTAAAATAAATTTCTATTACATCTTTAAAGGTCATAAGAGCATTTTTGGAGGATACATAGTAAGAATTTTAAGGGAACATTAAAAGAGAGACTTTTCTTGTTAAAATACTTCATGGAATGTGTAACTGAATGCCATCATATAATGTAATTATATTAACTTGTATTATTTTATTAGGCGTCCAATAACAGTTACAAGAACCTATTTTAAAGAAGATCTATGAAGACCTTAAAGTGCATCTGTCAGCAGATTTGTCCCTATGACACTGGCTGACCTGTTACATGTGCACTTGTCAGCTGAAGGCATCTGTGTTGGTCCCATGTTCATATGTGCCCGCATTACTAGGAAAAAATATGTTTTAATAAATGTAAATGAGAGGCATTGCTGTTACACCAAAAGACTATGCTCTCTGTGCAACTGCCATGCCTCCTACAGTTAGATTGATTGGGTCAGGCAGGGAACACATGATAATGTCTGGCCATAATGCCTGCCATAATGCCACTGCCTGTAGGCAGTGGCGAACATAGAGAAATAAGTGCTCCATAGCAAGGATCAAACCAGGACCCCCAGACAGGACAGGAGGGTTTCTGCCTAAACCCTTTTCAATGACCCTTGGGTCATTTTTCCACTACCTCATTTGCTAAAAGTTGTTCCTTTAGAGCAGCGGTGGGGAACCATTTTGCTGCCAAGGGCCATTTGGATATTTGTAACATCATTCGGGGGCCATACAAAATTCTCAATAAAATTTTTTTACTGCTGTATTTGGTCAAACATATAATTGACTTAGGGATAAGTTACAGAAATTGCACTTCAATTAAAATAATCTAGAGGGCTGTATTTTTGCAGCACAAAATAGCGCCTGCACTATATATATACAGTATATTACATACAATACAGGCGCCATATTGACCACACATAGCAGTCTAATTTTTAAGTTCAGAATGTTACTTATTTGACATTAATGGCAGGAAGCTAAACCCAGGGGGTCCAGAGAGGGGTTCACCCAGCTTTCACTCTCCCTGCCTCTTTCTTCGCAACTGTCCCTGCCTTTGTCCCTTTCTCAGCAAAATATCTGCCCCCACCTCCATCAGCCTGAAATCAGCCTCCTATCAGACCCCCCAGGGCTACATCAGCCTCAGATCAGACTCCCATCAGACCTCTAAGCCTCAGATTAGACCCCAATCAGACCCTTCCTAGCTTCAGATCAGACTCCCATCAGACCCCCAGCCTCAGACCAGACCCGGATCAGACGCCCAGCCTCAGATCACCCCCATCAGACCCCCCAGGGTCAGATCAGCCCCTATAAGACCCCCCAGCCTCAGATCAGACCTTCATAATACCCTCCCTATCCTCAGATCAGCCCCCATCAGACCCTCCCCAGCCTCAGATCAGCCCCCATCAGCCCCCCTAGTCTCAGATCAGACCCCTATCAAACCCCAGCCTCAGATCAGACACCCCCAGCCTCAGATCAGACCCTCCCAAGCCTCAGATCAGACCCCCATCAGACCCTCCCCACCCTCCTTTAGCCTCAGATCAGTCCCAATCAGACATCAGATCAGATACTGTATTTAAGATAAGCAAATAAACTTACCTCTCCAGCTCCGTACGGCGCTGCCTCTTGGCAGATTCACTTACCCTCCCTGTTCTTCTTCCTGCCGCACTATATTGTCACCTCACACCGCACAGCGTCAGGTCATAGTGCACGTCTACGTGCACTGCGTCCTGACGCTGGATGTGTCAGGACACAGTGTGGGGCTGAAAGAAGACCAGGGAAGGTGAGGACAGCCAGTGCAGTGCTGTTCTCACCTTCCTGTGCCTCCCGTATGCTAATGACCGCTTCCATAATGGAAGGGGTCATAAGCATTTTCACATTATGTTCTGGCAGGGGGCCGGGGGCCACATGAAATGATACCGTGGGCCGCATACGGCCCTCGGGCCGGAGGTTCCCCACCCCTGCTTTAGAGGGTGGAGTCCTGACCAAGTTTTCACCTCCAGTAGAAGAGGAGATAATCCCAACTAAGACTGGGCCCCCTCTTGCCCCGGGCCCCCAGCATTCGCATGGTCTGCCGCTATGGTTGTTACGCCTCTGCATGTAGGTGTAATAGCAACTCCCCCATTGCTCATAGCGCCTCATTTGCATATATAAAAACATTATTTTTCTTAGCAACGCAGGCACATATGAACATGGGACCAACACAGATACCTTCATCTGCCAATCGCACATATAACAGGTCAACCAGTTTCATAGGTACAAACATGCTGACACATGGACTTTAAATCTGGAGTAACTTTTCTTAGAACCATTTTTCTGTTATTCTTCCTGGAAATGTATGAATAAATTCACAACTGAGTGTTACTATTCTTCTTGCCAATATGCTCTGTCAAGGTATACTCGGTCAGCACGGATTAAAGGGAGTCTGTCACCACTTTTGACTATGCTAAACTACTGACAGCAATAGAAAGAAGCTGGAGAGGGCGGTACCAAAGCATATTTTGCAGAGCTTTTATCAGGAGCGGTGTAAATATGACACTTTATTCTGCAAGTTCTGAGCCTGCAAGAGCACTGGATGTGGTGTTTCACAGTGAAGTGCACTCTGTTCTCTGCATTGAGCTGCTTCATGGCCAATCCCATCTGCTGTAAATAACACCCGTAGCATCCAACCAGGAGACCACTACAACTGCACAACGAGTGCACTTGCAGGAGCAGAACCTTGCAGAATAAAAGTTCATATTTACACTACCTTTGATAAAAAAAAAATCTATAAAAGGTATTCCCTGTCTGCTTATAGCATTCAAACGACTGGGCTGTACGGAGGTAAAATTAGTTAAGTCTGAAGTCTCGCAAGACTTCGGTGAAGAACTTAGGACTTCAATTATACAACTTGAAAACTATTTTAAAACAACAATCCAATGTTGGCTTCAGTACCGACTAGTACCTCGGCACAGAAGCCAACTTCGGGATTCAGTGCAATCGAATGCCGAAGTACAAGACTTCGGACCTAACGAATTTCACTACGCGCAGCCCATACTTTTCAATGCTGTACGAAGACGAGTCTCTGTACAGCATTCAAATGGAGTTTTGAACTAAGTGACTTCTGATCTATGAACCGAAGTGCGCTTCGCTCACACCGATCTGTTACATTTAGTTTTGAGCAAAGCAAATCATTTGAAGTGAAATTCAGTCCAAAGCTTTGATTCTCAATTAATCTGAATTTCCTCACGCTTCATGATAACAAATCAGTTTTTCCTAAAATGGCGGCTGCACATGTTACAAAGTAAAAGTAAGAAGCCTGAAACATCAGATCAACCATAATTCCATGCAGCCATCCAATCCACAGATAGCCATCCCCTGTAATGTCACAGCCCTATAAACCCCTCATCCCACGCGGTCTCCACCATTTCACTGTGAGCTGAGCATAGGGAGAGACGTGACAAGCACTCATGTGCTAGGGACAGTGTTGCTGAAAACGATTAATAGAAGAATATTGGAAAGGGAGAGTGCAGGGAGAGTGCAGGGAGAGTACAGGGAGAGTGCAGGGCGATGGAAGGGAGAGTGCAGGGAGAGTGAAGGGAAACTTATGCTGCATCAGTTTTATTTTTTTATTCCTACATCAGCCATAAAATAAGACATGCAATGCAATGCCAATAAGATAAAAGCCTTTATTATTCTGGTGCAAGCGTGCCAACCAATACCATCCAGCCTACACCCCTTACGGTGACCAGGTCTTAATGATGACTATCCTCATCTTTAGATGGCTTTACTCCTTCCAAATCATCCTTCAAATTCTCCATGTTCTAGAAAGGTCAGCAAGATGCAGAGGGAGGAGGAGCTAAATGTTCCTGATGACATATTCTCATCGATATTAGATGATGTGGAAAAGGAAGAAAAGCAGATGGGAGAAGAATGGCTCCCACTTGTAGGGCAGGAGAGCGCTGGGGATGGAGAAGTGGGTATGCCAAAGCTGATTATTATTAAGCGGGAGATTTATCAAACTGGTGTAAAGAAGAACTGGATTAGTTGTCTATAGCAACCAATCAGATTCCACCTTTCATTTTCCAAAGGAGCTATGAAAAATGAAATCTGGAATCTGATTGGTTGCTATGGGCAACTAAGCCAGTTCTACTTTACACCAGTTTGATAAATCTCCCCCTCAGTGTTTACTGTCATATAACCTGCGGAATATTGCAGCCCAGAGCAGCAATAATATGTATAGTCTGCCCCCCCTAATCAGCCAAACCCCATACCAGCAACAGCCCCTGTTTGAAGGTGCCGCATGGCCATTAACAATGAAGAAGGACTATACAGTGTGGTCTTTATTATTAAATGAAAGGCAGCTATGGGCTATATGACCACGTAGTTCTTCACCGCAGCATGGCCACAACCTGCCTGCAGCACAGCCGCTCCTTGCAGCCATACCCTAAGGCTGAGTGGCCTCGGTATACCTGATTTATAGCGATTTGTGACAACTTAAGTGAATTCAGAAGGAATCAAATTTATTGGCTAAGTTCAGAGAAGTTACTGAATCAAATTTTTCAAAACTTCGCTCATCTCTAGTTACATGAGTCACTGTTAAACTATACATTTTGGCTCAATAAAGATTTTTGAAAAAAAAATACCATATGTTTTAAAAAGGATTTAACAAATAGTGGTATTTATTAGAGTTGAGCGGACACCTGGATGTTCGGGTTCGACGGGTTCGGCGGAACTTCGGAAAAAAGTTCGAGTTCGGGACCCGAACTCGAACCGAACTTGACCCCGAACCCGAATCCATTGAAGTCAATGGGGACCCGAACTTTGAGCACTAAAATGGCTGTAAAAATGTCATGGAAAGGGCTAGAGGGCTGCAAATGGCGTCAAAATGTGGTTAAGAGCATGGCAAGTGCTCTTCAAACAAATGTGGATAGGGAAATGACTTTAAATAACAAAATACGTAAAAATAAAAAATAATAATCTTGATCTAGGAGGACCAGGTCCATATGGAGTAGTAGGTTGAGGAGGCGGTGAATGTGGCGGTGGCGGTGGAAGCAGCGGTGGAGGAGGAGGTAGCCTACACTGTTTTTTTTGTTTTAATTTTATTTTTAAAATTAGGGTACACCCCAAAACATTGGAAAATATAACCTGTGATAACCCCCTCCAGTCATGCTAAACACACGTTCAGACAATACACTGGCTGCAGAGTAGGCCAGCACCTCCAAGGGGTAAAGGGCAAGCTCAGGCCATGTGCCCAATTTGGAGACCCAGTCAGTTCATGTAGGCGTGTGCACACTTACTACCCCACCATGTCGCACGTCCCCGTGATGTTCACGATCCAATTTGATATCTGCTCTTTAAACTTTGTTATTTTATGTTATTTTATGCGCCTACCATGGTGATCACGGGTGGCAGGGAATCAGGGTTCCAGGCCAGAGAGGGAGCTGTGAGAAAGAGAAACCACATCCAAGGGAGGATTAATTTTTTCAAATTTCAAATTAGAGTTGAAATATGGCAGAAATGAATAAAGCATAAAAGTGTGACAACTTTTCTAAGTTTAAGCATTGAATGAAAGGATGTGGTGCGCATTAATTACTGAATAATTTATAAAATTGTATTCCCTGTCACCTATGCATAGCAGGTGTTTATTCACATCTAAAATTGTATAATGTCAACCCAAGAATGTAACCGAAAAATTATTGAAATTTATTAAGCTGTCAACTAGGTATAGGAGTGGTACATCACACCCATAAATTGGTGAATTTCACCAGAATATATAATTGACAATTTTTTTTTTAACCTGTCTACTAGGTATAGCAGTGGTACTATACACCCAAAAATTTATTTATTTCGCCAGAAAATGTAACTGACAATTTTTTTTATTTTTTTTACCGTTCCACTAGGTATAGCAGTGGTACTATACACCCAAAAATTGGTTAATTTCACCGGAAAAAGTAAATGACAATTTTTCTGTTTAACCTGTCTACTAGGTAGAGCAGTGGTACTATACACCCAAAAATTGGTGAATTTCACCCGAAAATGTAAATGACAAAGTAGTGAAATGAAATAAAATAAAACACGTATAAAAAAAAAAATTGATTTATGAGGTGGAGTTCCATATGGAGTAGGAGTTTGAGGACGCGGTGGACGTAGCGAAGTAGGTGGAAGCGGCGGGGGCGGAGGACGAGATAGCCAACACAGGTTTTTGGTTTTAATTTAATTTTGTAAAATTAAGGTACACTCCAAAAGAGTGTGAAATATCCAAAATACAAACAGGAGCAATTGCGCTGCAGTATAACAATGGCTGGTTAAGGCCGGTATACATGTCTATTCTGCACAAGGTACTGACAAGTCCTGAGGGATCCATGCCTGGTTCATTTTAATGAACGTGAGCTTGTCCACATTGGCTGTGGACAGGCGGCTGCGCTTGTCTGTGATGACGCCCCCTGCCGTGCTAAACACACGTTCAGATAATATACTGGCTGCAGGGCAGGCCAGCACCTCCAAGGCGTAAAGGGCAAGCTCAGGCCATGTGCCCAATTTGGAGACCCAGAAGTTGAAGGGGGCAGACCTGCCATTCAGTATGTGTAGGCGTGTGCATAAATACTGCTCCACCATGTTGGTGAAATGCTGCCTCCTGCTAAGACGTTCCATATCAGCTGGTGGTGCTAGTTGTTGTGGCGTGCTGACAAAGTTTTTCCACATGTCGGCCATGCTAACCCTGCCTTCTGAGGTGCTGGCGGTGCCCCAGCTGCGTTGGCGACCTCTTCCTCCTCCTCTGCCTTCGCCTTGTGCTTCCACTGTGCCCCCGCTGTCAGGTGGAAATGCCACCAGCAGCGCGTCTAACAGCGTGCGCTTGTACTCGCGCATCTTACGATCACGCTCCAGTGACGGAATTAAGGACGGTACGTTGTCCTTGTAACGGGGAACCAGCAGCGTGGCCACCCAGTAATCAGCACAAGTTAGAATGTGGGCAACTCGCGGTCGTTGCGGAGACACTGCAGCATGTAATCGCTTATGTGTGCCAGGCTGCCCAGAGGCAACGAAAAGCTGTCCTCTATGGGAGGTGTATCGTCTGTGTCCTCTGTATCCCCCCATCCACGCACCAGTGATGGCCATGAGCTGGTCTCGGTGCCACCCTGCTGTGAACATGGTTCCTCCTCCTGCATCTCCTCCTCCTCATCCTCCACCTCGTCATCCTCCAGAACTGTGCCCTGGCTGGACAATTGTGTACCTTGGGTTTGTGGGTGCAGGAACCCACCCTCAGAGCCACTTGGGAATAACTGGCCGGAAACCCTACAAAATGATCCCTCTTCCTTCTCCTCCTCCTGTGCCACATCCTCTTCCATCATCGCCATGAGCGTCCTTTCAAGGAGGCATAGAAGTGGGATAGTAACGCTGAGAACGGCGTTTTCGGCACTGGCCATGTGGGTGGAGTACTCGAAACAGCGCAACAAGGAACACAGGTCTCGCATGGAGGCCCAATCATTGGTGGTGAAGTGGTGCTGTTCCGCCGAGCGACTCACCCATGCGTGCTGCAGCTGAAACTTCATTATCGCCTGCTGCTGCTCGCACAGTCTGGCCAGCATGTGCAAGGTGGAGTTCCACCTTGTGGGCGCGTCGCATATGAGGCGGTGAGCGGGAAGGCTGAAGTTACGCTGCAGCGCTGACAGGCGAGCAGCGGCAGGGTGAGAACGCCGAAAGCGCGCACAGACGGCCCGCACTTTATGCAGCAGCTCTGACATGTCGGGGTAATTTTTAAGGAATCTCTGCACCACCAATTCAGCACATGCGCCAGGCAAAGGATGTGCGTCAAACCGGCTAGTCCCAGAGCTGCTTACGAGATTTCGCCCCATTATCGCACACCACCAGGCCGGTTTGAGGTTGACTGGCACAAACTGCCTGCTGTCGTTTACCCCTGGCTGTGCTGAAGTTGGTGGTGAAGGTGTTATGCTGACCGGAATGAGGAGCTGGTAGAGGATGAGGAAGCAGAGTTGAAGGAAGAGGAAGCAACTAGGAGGCAAACTGAAAGCGCCCTGCAATCCTCGGTGGGTGGAAGGATATGCGCCAAACTGCTATCTGCCTCAGGGCCCAGCCGCCACTGCATTTACCCAGTGTGCTGTTATGGAGATATAACGGCCCTGACCGTGCTTACTGGTCACGTATCCGTAGTCAGGTGCACCTGCCACAGATGGCGTTGCGCAGTGCACACCTGATTTTGTCCCCTACTTGGTTGTGAAGGGAAGGGATGGCTCGCCTTGAAAAGTAGTGGCGGCTGGGCACGACGTACTGCGGGACAGCCACCGCCATAAGGCCTTTAAAACTATCCGTCTCCACCAGACGGAATGACAGCCTTTCAAAGTCAAGTAATTTAGAAAGCTGGGCATTCAGGGCTAGGTATCGCAGGTGGGGTAGGGGGGTACTTCCTCTTCCTCTCCAGTTGTTTGGATATGGAGAGCTGAACGCTTCCGTGGGACATTGTGGATGATGCTTGGTGACACAGGTGTTGGTGTTGCTGGCAGATCCTCTGTTGTGGGGTGCAGGTGGCACTGTCACTCCAGAGGTGGATTGAAGAGGCCGCGACTGCAGCAGAAGAGGAAGCAGGAGGGAGCTAGAGACCTTTCTTGGTTTTTGAGGTGTCTACACCACTTTACTGCAGCTCGTGCTTTGCACTTAAATGGCTGGTCATGCAGGTTGTGCTCAGGTTGAGAACGTTTATGCCTCGCTTCAGGCTCTCATTGCACAGCGTGCAAACCACTCGTGTCTTGTCGTCAGCACATTGTCTGAAGAACTGCCACGCCAGGGAACTCCTTGGAGCTGGCTTTGGTGTGCTCGGTCCCTTGCTGCGGTCCCTTGCTGCGGTGGGCAGTAGGAGGCGTACTGTCTAGAGGACGGCCGCTCCGCTTTTGCACCCTGCTCCCTCTTCTGCTGTGCTGGTGGCTCTGTGCAACCACCGCCTCTTCCTCCGAACTACATCGATCACTCGCATGACCTTAATTCCATGTGGGGTCGAGGACCTCATCGTCTTCCACATCATCTTCCACCCAGTCTTCACCCCTGCCTTCCTTGTCAGTCTGCACACTTTCGAAAGCCCTAGCAGATGGCACCTGTGTTTTGTCATCATCCGAGACGTGCTGCGATAGTCCTCCCATGTACTCATCTTGAAAGATAAGTGGTTGGGCATCTCTTCCACTTCTGGGGCAGGGCTAGGTGGACGGCCCTGGGAAACCCTGCTAACAGAGTCATCAAAAAGCAGAAGAGACTGCTGCATGACTTGGGGCTCAGACTGCTTGGCTGATTTGCAAGGGGGTGAGGTGAAAGACTGATGGACATTGGCTGCAGGTGCCAACTGTGGTCTTTCAGCAGGAGACTGGGTGGGAGACAATGTGAAGGAACTGGATCCACTGTCAGCAACCCAATCTACTATCGCCTGTACTTGTTCAGGCCTCACTATTCGTAGAGCCGCATTAGGCCCAACCAAATACCGCTGCAGGTTCTGTCGCCTACTCGCACCTGAGGAAGGGGTTTCACTTGTGCGTGTAGCTGGCACAGATCGACCACGTCCTCTCCCTGCAACAGGAGCTCCACCAGCAGCACCACGACTTGGGCCACGTCCCTTATTTGACGCTCTCTTCATATTTTTTGAATTTAGGATTTTGCCCTAAATGGGTTTTAATTAATAGTAGAAAAGAACGACAGTATGTAAAGGGTGTATCTCACACGGCCTGAACCAGACTAGGCCTCAATTAAAAATTTCTTTGCACAAAAAGGCTGTATTTAAAATGGCTGTATTTCAAATGCCTAATTCAAACCCCTGTATGTAGAGGGGGGATCACACACTCCCTGAACCACTGTAGTCCTGCAATAAATATATATTTGCACAAAATGGCTGTATTTCAAATGGCTGTATTTTAAATGCCTAAATCAAACCATTGTATGTAGAGGGAGTATCTCACAGGGCCTGAACCAGTGTAGGCCTGAATTCAATATTGGTGCACCAAATGGCGGTATTTAAAATCTCTGAATGTAACCCAAATGTATTAAGGGTGTATCTCACAATGACATCTGCATCAAAGGCTGCCAACTAAATTTTTTGTGCCCATATGAGTGTTTGTTTAAAAACTGAATTTGACAGCAGTGTATAAGCCTGTAATTTCACACGCATTGATGCAGCAAGGCCTGAAAATAGTGTTTTTTGTCAAAAGAGTGTGTTTTTCAAACCCCAGAAAATGATGGGTGTATTTCTACCTTAAATTGCACATTGACTAATCAAGATGTTGTAGATTGCCAAAAAAGTCATTTTTTGCTAACAGAATATGAAAGCTGTAGATATTAAACTTGAATTTAACACTTGCAGATCTGGAAAATACTGTTTTTTGAAAAAAAAGTGTGTTTTTTAAACCCCAGAAAATGATGGGTGTATTTCTACCTTAAATTGCACACTGACTAATACAGATGTTGTAGTTTGCCCCCAAAAAATGGTGATTTGCAATGTCCCAAAAGCTCAGATGCAGTGCTGGTGCACTGAGCATGTATAAAATGGCCGCCGCCTTCACCCACCTAACAGAATTCTAAAAGTTTGTATTTTTTGGTCAATGAGATCAGGGCAGGGAAAAACGATAGTGCCCTGCACCCACACAACTATTTGTCTGTAGATCGCAGAGTTAGATTCTCTCCTATGCTCTCCCTGAAATCACAAGTCCAGCAGCATCCTCTCCCTACACTTGTAACAGCAGAGTGACGTGCAGCGCTACGTGACCCAAGCTTATATAGAGCCTGGGTCACATGCTGCTCTGGCCAATCACAGCCATGCCATTAGTAGGCATGACTGTGATGGCCTCTTGGGGCAAGTAGTGTGACGCTTGTTGATTGGCTGCTGTGCAGCCTTTCAAAAAGCGCCAAGAAAGCGGCGAACACCGAGCCCGAACCCGAACTTTCACTGAAATGTTCGGGTCCGGGTCCGGGGTCCCAAAATCCTAAAGTTCGGTACGAACCCGAACTTTACAGTTCGGGTTCGCTCAAGCCTAGTATTTATGAATTAAAGTGTGATTATGTACACATCATTTGTAGACTTAAAGGAGTATAGTAGAAGCCTATTCAGGTACTATCCTAATGGGTCTAATTCCTCTTTAATGACACTCCAGTTCCTTTGTTAGTCTTTGGTATTAGTAGTTCTAGTGGGTAGATTGCACTGTGTGTCAGACTCAGGGAGCATTTAATATGCAGACATTAGTTTTATTGAATAATCCTTCAATGTTTATTGACCCAATCGCGGCAATTACTCTACTGACCAAGAGTGGTCAATAATCACCTGAGGAGAAAATGTGCAAATAAAATGGCTTTCTAAGCATTGATGATGCAAATTCAATAAAAAGGATCATGTGCATTGATGAAATATGTTAGTGAAGAGGTTTCTCACAGCCTACCTCCCATGGACGTGCCTGACATTAGCTAAAGAGGAAAAACTGGAAGAAACTGGTTAAATTCATTATTATTAGGATTCAGGATAAAAAATAAAAAAAATATAGGACATTGCTATGAAAGTAATTGACAATATAAGTTAAAGTGAGACAGTTTTTTTGGTCGATTTTGAAATACAATATTGTACATTTTTTGAAGAATTAGGTTGTTGTTTACATTTTTGAATAAAATATTGGTCCCTGTTTGATAAAATAACTAAAATCAGCTGGTATCATTTGACTTTTTACCGATTTATAGAAATCAGAATACAAATTGTCTCAGATTTTTTCCCCCATTTTTTTGTGTCTCCAAAGGCAGTTCATTTATACACACCTAGAAACCAGACTAAAAAGGAGCACTTCTAGCCAATAGATTTCCATTGAGTTCTTTGTGTATTAATAAGTCTTAAAGGGTTTTCTGGCAATACAATATTGATGCTAAGGGTAGACCAATAATTTCAGAGAGGTGGAAGTCCAATGTGACTCAGTCTGATTGATTGGCTGACTCATGGGGCTGTGGTGCTCCAGTCTCCTTCATTGTTGACCAGACACTCCCTGGTACATTTGGTAGTGGCTCTGCCTGTTGTTGCATTTCAGTCCCATTAATTTAAATGGAACTAAACTGCAGTGAACTGCAATACTGGGCACTTTTGCTATTAAAAGTATGAAACTTTGCCTGGTAAACAATGAAGGGGATGCAGTGATGCAGCCCCTTTAATCAGATGATCCGTGGGGGTGCCAGAAGTTGAATTCGAACTGATCTGACATGGATGACCATTCATATTGTAGTCCAAGACAACTCCTTTAAATTAATCTGTTGCTTTGCTGAGCATTAACTTGATGGTTGAAGGCTGGCCTGAGCTTGATACATACTAATAGCTATATGCATGGTGCTACAGTTGTGTCGCAACAGCAATCCATATACAGTATAGACAGGGGTGTAGCTAAAAGCTGCCCTGGTGCAAGAGTTTAGCTTGGACACCCCTTCCCTTAGTGCTTGTTGGCAAGGGGCAGGGTAGCACATAGCCTTTCTGCTGCCAGAGGCAAACATTGAAAGGGAACCCCCTCATGCCAAATTCTTGGCCTAACCCCTTTCCTCTAGCCAGAGGTGTAAATAGACCAGCATGCATTTTCTATAATGCCAGTGTCTTATGTGGCACAAGGGTTTTTGGGCCCCCTCAGGCTCCTGGGCCCGGTAGCGACTGCTACCTCTGCACCCCCTATAGCTACGCCCCTGAGTATAGAGGAAATATGTTGTTTGAAATCTCAATGTCAGTCTCAAAATCTCTGTGTTTATACTTTAGAGCATTTTAAAGGGAACCTGTCACCTCCAAAAACCATCTGAAGCTGCCAGCAGTACCCGAGAGTAGCGAGCAGTGTGTTTGTGACGATTGTTTTGTTACTGAATGCAGATGCAGCAAAAGCTCTGAAAACATTTCTTTATCCCCTGCCGGTGCGCTTCTCCACACATGCTTGAAGTCAAGGGGGCAGCGGCCTCCTTGTTTCAAGTTAAGGTAACCACACGCCCTTCCCTGCCCCTTCGGGCCGGTGCAAGGATTTTTGCCAACACAAGCGAAGCTACATTTTGGCGCCCCCCCACCCTCGCAGCTCACCTGGCCCTGGTCCCGTCTGCAGCAGCTGGCTTCTCCTCTGTGTGGTCCTGGTATCTTCTCTCTGCTTCAGACAATCACTGGTTTGAGGACCGTCTTTTTCGCCTTCTAAAACGCACCTAGGTTTTAGAGGAGGATAATAAGAAAAAAATATTTTCCATTACACCTCAAGTCAGACCAGCAATCAGACCCCCAATGTTAATCAGACCTCAGCTCACAGCTCCATGTCAGACATCAGCCCCCCATGTCAGCCATCATGCCGTCATGTCAGCCATTAGCCCCGCATGTCAGCCATCAGCCCCCATCCATCATGCCCCCATGTAAGCCATCATGCCCCCATGTAAGCCATCATGCCCCCATGTCAGCCATCAGCCCCCCATGTCACATTTCTCCCCCTCCATGTCAAATCACCCCCCTATGTCACATCAGCCCTCCATGTCACATTTTTCCGCCCTCCCCCAGGGTGCGCCCTAACGCAGTCGCTTGGTCTGCCTTATGGTAGCACTGGCCCCGGCTGTGACTGGCAACCCGCAGTTTGTCTGGCTTTGCGGAACTCTCTGCATAAGCGCTGTCAGTCACAGCGAAGAGGCAGGGAAGGGGACGTGGTTACCTTGACTTAAAGCAAGGTGGCTGCTGCCCCCTTGACTTCAAGCATGTGTGGAGAAGCTTGCCGGTAGGGGATAAAGCAACTTTTTCAGAGCTTTTGCCGCATCTGCATTCAGGAACAAAGGGATATCACCAAGGGCCACACTCAAAACCAATTAAAACAGCAAATGTCAGCATTATGCAATCAAAGTAGAGCATACACCATGATAAGTGACCCCACCCCAGATCGATCTCCCTGTTTTCTTGATGGATATGCACCTGTGACTATGAATATGAATGTGCTAGTCTAAATTTTCTTGTAGTATATATTGAGGGTAGCGCCTCTTTTAGACTGAGCCTGGGGCTTCTGAGCAGAGTATAAATGTAGCTGGTTTCTACACTGCCCTGAAAAATGTAGGCTTAGGTAAGTCCAAGAGAGGCGGTATATTAGTGTTAGGTACCCATCTGCGGAAGCCACCTTGACACCTGGTAGATGGGCCGACACACGTTTGATCAAAAGTGTGCACAAGGAGCTTCTATTTTTCCATTTATAGTAAGTATAATACCCCTTTAATTTAGATTGATCCCCATTTCTCAGCTCTATTGTTTGCATGTGAAATGTTGTGCAGCCATTTTTTATCAATCTACAATATAAACATATCAGAAAGGATTATATCATATGTGCAAAAGTGCCTACAAGCACAGTTTACCCAAAATGAGCAACCAATCAATTATAAAATAAGATCATAGTGCAAATATCACCAAAATAAATAGCAGCAGAGAGGGTCAGGTCTGGAAGATCCTTTAGGATTTGGGATGTTGTATAATGCTGGGGATTAAGTTGGTGCTTTAAGTAATGGGAATGTGTAATCTTTTTAATTATAAGGTCAATATCTATATAAAATCCTTCAGCTCTTGCACTGGCGCTAGGCCTACAATGTGTAAAGACATACAGACATAGATGCAATGGATAGGGGGGGACCTCATTGACTGTTTGAGGGAATTTTCTAGGCATGCTCTGTGACCTGTGCAGAGGTCAGGAGGGAGCAGATAAGCTGTGAAGTCATCTGTTGTGAACTGTGGATCCTGTACTATCTACAGTCGTGGCCAAAAGTGTTGAGAATTACATAAATATTGGAAATTGGAAAAGTTGCTGCTTAAGTTTTTATAATAGCAATTTGCATATACTCCAGAATGTTATGAAGAGTGATCAGATAAATTGCATAGTCCTTCTTTGCCATGAAAATTAACTTAATCCCAAAAAAAACTTTCCACTGCATTTCATTGCTGTCATTAAAGGACCTGCTGAGATCATTTCAGTAATCGTCTTGTTAACTCAGGTGAGAATGTTGACGAGCACAAGGTTGGAGATCATTATGTCAGGCTGATTGGGTTAAAATGGCAGACTTGACATGTTAAAAGGAGGGTGATGCTTGAAATCCTTGTTCTTCCATTGTTAACCATGGTGACCTGCAAAAAAATGCGTGCAGCCATCATTGCGTTGCCTAAAAATGGCTTCACAGGCAAGGATATTGTGGCTACTAAGATTGCACCTCAATCAACAATTTATAGGATCATCAAGAACTTCAAGGAAAGAGGTTCAATTCTTGTTAAGAAGGCTTCAGGGCGTCCAAGAAAGTCCAGCAAGCGCCAGGATCGTCTCCTAAAGAGGATTCAGCTGCGGGATCGGAGTGCCACCAGTGCAAAGCTTGCTCAGGAATGGCAGCAGGCAGGTGTGAGCGCATCTGCACGCACAGTGAGGCGAAGACTTTTGGAAGATGGCCTGGTGTCAAGAAGGGCAGCAAAGAAGCCACTTCTCTCCAAAAAAAACATCAGGGACAGATTGATCTTCTGCAGAAAGTATGGTGAATGGACTGCTGAGGACTGGGGCAAAGTCATATTCTCCGATAAAGCCTCTTTCCGATTGTTTGGGGCATCTGGAAAAAGGCTTGTCCGGAGAAGAAAAGGTGAGCGCTACCATCAGTCCTGTGTCATGCCAACAGTAAAGCATCCTGAGACCATTCATGTGTGGGCTTTGCTTCTCATCCAAGGGAGTGGGCTCACTCACAATTTTGCCCAAAAACACAGCCATGAATAAAGAATGGTACCAAAACACCCTCCAACAGCAACTTCTTCCAACAATCCAACAACAGTTTGGTGAAGAACAATGCATTTTCCAGCACGATGGAGCACCGTGCCATAAGGTAAAAGTGATAACTAAGTGGCTCGGGGACCAAAACGTTGACATTTTGGGTCCATGGCCTGGAAACTCCCCAGATCTTAATCCCATTGAGAACTTGTAGTCAATCCTCAAGAGGCAGGTGGACAAACAAAAACCCACTAATTCTGACAAACTCCAAGAAGTGATTATGAAAGAATGGGTTGCTATCAGTCAGGAATTGGCCCAGAAGTTGATTGAGAGGCATCCCAGTCGAATTGCAGAGGTCCTGAAAAAGAAGGGCCAACACTGCAAATACTGACTCTTTGCATAAATGTCATGTAATTGTCGATAAAAGCCTTTGAAACGTATGAAGTGCGTGTAATTATATTTCATTACATCACAGAAACAACTGAAACAAAGATCTAAAAGCAGTTTAGCAGCAAACTTTGTGAAAACTAATATTTGTGTCATTCTCAAAACTTTTGGCTACGACTGTATACATAGAGGTGTCATCTGTCATTGTAATTCTGTCTGTAATCATAATGAGATGACTTCTGAAAAGTGATCTGTACAGAGCAGGAATGCTTGACATATTTTTGACTTGGTGGTAAGTGTGAAAACGGCAGGATATTTAATTTTGTTTAAAAATAGTGGCACGGTAAATATTAAAAAAAAATCACTGTAATTCTAAAAACATGATTTAAATATTAGATAATTTTCTCACAACATAGGGGGTCATTTATTAAGACTGGCATTTCTTAATAACCCCTATAGCTGGCGGCCTCTACATAACTTCGGCGTATCCAGCGCCAGTTCTTAATTAAATGTAAGACAGCTTCCTTGCTGGCTTACATTTAGACCATTTTCTATGCCTAAAGCAAGCATAGAAAATGTTGAATGAGACGGGCCTACCGGCTCATCCCCTTTCCCGCCTACGCCACACCCACTTTTGTTAGTCCTGGCATGAAGGGGGTAAAGTTGCACACTGCGGTGAAAATAACCTTTGTGCCACAATCTGCACCAGAAATACGCCTAATATAGACGTATTTCTGTATAATAAATCCCTCCCCCCATTCTCTTTAAGATTGGCTGTGTAATGATCAAACTTTGAATGGTCAATCCCTTTAATTCATACATGATACAAGATATAAACCTATTAAAACTTAATGGTTTTCTCTCTTTTGCAGTCATTGCATTTGGTAACCGAGCACAGCCATACTAATCTTCACAAATAAGTTATGTATTTCACATTTAATGAACCTTCTAATTGTCAAACTGCGTGAGGTTAATGCTTTCTGTAGAAACAAAGACCTCTGTCTGCTGAAACGTATTAAAGTTTGTCATTGTTGTGTCTGTTGAGCCGTTTGCTATTAAAAGTGTTTGATAGAGCTTTTTCTTTAGTCGTGGAACTTAAATTAAGTTCTTTTTGCTGTAATTATTATTATTTTTTTACTGAATGAATTTGAGGAATAAAGACATTTGCTTTGACTAATAACCCAGGTCACCTTTCACGACTCATTATGGGGCCAGATATTGCCCAACAAGGTAGACTTTTAAAGGAAGCATTGCAATAGGGAGTAACTATAGGGGGTGCATATTTTGCAGCTGGCCCTTCTACCACATAGGAGGACCCCTGTATAATAAATGGCACGTGATGACTGTGCGACCTGGTACACATTTTGGGGGGCTACTGTTGTTCTCCTTCCAAAATGTGACTTTTTTATTGTAGATTTTGAATTTATGTCTAAAGAAAATATAGATGGAGCACAACTCAGGAGACACAAGTGCATTCTTAACCCCTTAGTTATATAACTAATTTTAGCCTTAAGGACCAGCAGCAAGTAGCATCCTACAGTTTAGATGCATGAGAGAGTTGTGTATCATTGTAGGATCTGGAGTTCGGGAAAAATAGGCTTAACACGAATTAGGTGCATAAAGCGTTTACTAAACTATAATAAAAGATATATGCAAATATATACAAAGATAAAGTAAAGTAACTGTCACCAAGAGTCGTCAAACAGATAGGTTGGCTCCAAATCGACCAGCATCGAACATGGTACTCGGCCGACTCCCATATGATACAAAGAAAGGTAATGGTAGCAAGACATCTTACCCTGATGATGTTTTCAATGAAGCTGAGATATTTGTTCCAAAACTAAGTATTTTCTAGTCTCCTCGTAACTCCTAGACCCACCTAAAGGTGAGTACACATGTACAGTTACCTCATACTGCAGAAATGTGGCCAGGTATCAGACATCACTAGATAGTTACATTACAAGGAATTATAATTAAATGTGTTTAATATTTTTTCTCTTCTCTCTGTAGCCTGTCAGCTCTCCCATTGCCACTTCTTCTTTCTTCAGGCTGGCTGAGCTCACAGCCAGCTGAAAGGGGGAGGGCTTATTTAACTCTTCATATCTTGGTCTGGATAGCAACTAGAGATATGGGCCTGGCATCTTGTTTGAAAAATCAAATATAAGCTTTAAAACAGAACGAGAATCACAGTATATGGCCCATAAACAGGTAGGAACAAGTGTTAGGGACCACTCAAATGAGACGACCTTGACGCGGTGAGTGGCTTATTACGCTTTGGCCAAAATGTACACCAATGTCTCATCCAGCATGGAGGCAGGGCATAGTGCTGGATGTAGTGTGCGATCACATTTGCATTTTCCGTTTGAGAATCACAGTATTATCGCCACTATCTTGGGAGATATAGCTGTTAGAAATTTGGTCGAAAGTGAAAGCAGCTGAAACCTGCTTTAACTTTTAGCTGCTATCATTCCTGCTGTGAGGCTAGTCATGTTTTAAAGCTTAGACTGTCAGCATTCAAACAAGACCAGGACTATATCTCTATCTGCTATTGATCTAGAGATATGTGAGGTGAAATCAGCTATCCAGCTCATCCTGCACCACTCGGGCTGAACTGTTAAGTCCTTTTCTCAAGGCAAAACTGTTAAGGGGTCCAAGGGCTAGAACAGGGTTTGAAAAACATGGCTGTTTTTGTCCATAACAGTGTCATACCTGGCCACATTCACTTCAATGGAGCTGAGCTGCAATACCAGGCAAAGCCACTAGATATGAGTGGTGCTTTTTCTAGCAGAATGCTAGGACCCCCACCAATCACGAGCTAAAGGACCTCATACGAGATAAATGGAAGAGAAATACCCACTTCTAACTGCTTTTAATATTTTTTTCTTTCACCTCCTGCGTTGCTTGATATATGATTTAATAAAAATAAAGTTTTAATATTAGGGATAATCAAGAAGTGATAATTTGTTTTGAGCCATTGATGGATCTATTTTTATTTGGCGCAGCAAAGTCTATTTCCTTCTTTACCAGGAGTTCTCCTTTCTGCACTTTCCCCTGATATCGCCCAAAGCTTCAATCAAGAAGCAGCCGCAGTTCTGATATTGATAGATGATTGATAGTGAGGAGTTAGAAACACTTCGCACGCGGCTCCTGTTCCATGTCACCAGACGCTTTCTAATTATCTTTTATCTTCTTAGCTTTATTAACCTTGCCTTTCATTGTGTTCAAATCTATTATTTAGATAAGCCATTGTTATCTGTGTGGAAAATAATATATTTTTAAGCTAATTGGATTTGTCCCTCGTTTTAGTTGCTGACTTTGATCTTGTTTTTTATTTTTCTTATTTGATTGGAAACATAGATAAGAAAATAGTCAACTTATATTAACAATATGAATTATAATATGCTGATTACTGATTTTCATATCTTCAAGATGCTCATAGGCCAGTGAATTATTGAGAAATGTCTGCTATTTAGCTGCGCCAGTTGATTTGGTGCCTTAGGATCCATTCATGTGGCTCAATGTAGGCCTATAACATTAATTTAAAAGGCTTTTACACAGGCTGATGGAAAGTCCTCTGGAACCATTACCCATAAAAAGTGGAGGTCTCATACCATCATTCCCAGATTCACTTTCAGGCATTATACCCTATGGAAGTGATTGGAAGGCAGCTCTGCCGTATATTCCATAGACTTCTTTGCAGAAGAGAATTAAACATAGTGCACCTTGGGCAGTATAGTCTGTATAGGGTGTGGGACAGCACAAATGCAAGTGATTGGATGCTTACCTTTTGGTGGTTGTGCTAACAATAGACATAAACCTATTGTAGACAAACAGAATCCAAGCTGATGCATAACCCTCTGGATAAAGATTCACATGAACAAGAAGAGGTAAGTAGCGATTAGATGGTGCCACTGGTACCGAGAGTTCTTCAAACAAAGTTAATTCAAGATTGAAGCTTTATTAGGGTTACTTGTTTTGGCATCAAACTTATGTCTTCATCAGGCCCCAGTGCAGTTAACTGGTTTGTGGCATGATGAAGGCACTGCTTTGGTGACAATATATGTAGTCCTCATAAAGCTTTTATCTTGGCAAAAGAGTCCCAATATAGCTTCTATCTTTGATTAACTTCATTTGAGGACCTTTCAGTATAGGTGATGTGGTTGAGCCCCGACTTATCTCTTCTTGTTCATGTGAATAGATTTCTTTGGATTGGGCCACTCACCACCTATTTTCTACTCTATGGAAAGCAACTGCAATGAATCGAGGATCAGGAATTATGGGTACTTAGGCATTTATTTTATATTGTTTTCATGCAAGTAAACTGGACAAGGAGCCTAGCACTAGGTGCTTCTACTAACAGTGTCAACCACAACAAGATTTGTAATATTATTTCAATATGTCATAAATGTTGAGGATAGAGATATCTGTTAAGGTTTGTGATATCAATACGTAGCAAAAATTTTCAAGCTAAAAATGTATTCACCCAAAGTCAGTTGATGTGCTGATGCCAGAAAGGGTGCAAGGTGGCTGTTATTTTAGATTTAGAAAATTTTTTGGTCATTGGTAAATCTGTGGCCCAAATGGGCACTGAAAAGGTCATACAGGGTTTAGGTGGCCATACACTTTAGATAACTGTTGCAGGGGACTGGGAACATAAAGTGGCCTTGGAAAAAAAAATTTAAGTGGCCCCATGGTCGGTTCCAAATTGACAAAAGGTGGGGCCAGCATAATTATATTGCAGGACATTAAACCTCCACAGCAGAGCCAAATACCACAGTGCATCACAAAATACCTCCCAGAAAGCTGCCTTTCTGTAGTGGCCAGCGCCAGCAGCCAACTTCTACCTTCTGTCCTCCTACTCCAGTTGCCCTAGGATGGCAATACAATTGAATTTAGGAGTCAAGCAGCGAGCATAAGATCTCTACTTGCCATGGCTCTCGGCCCCCTGGGCATCGGCACCTGGAAGTTTACATGTAGGGTCTATGGCAAGTCAGTCCCTGGCTGTTGGTTGAATAGTCATTTGGCTGACAATTATTACTACTGACATCCCCCCAGCCCCACCCATACACAGGCAAGCTTGATTTAGGCTACAGTCATACAACAGTGAAAAAAATGTCCATTAAGGACTCACTGTCAGTGTTTCATGGCCATTCTGCATCTATGTGCACATCCATTTAACGGTCATTAGATGGATGCACTCCTGACTATACGGATGTTCAAAAGAAGCCAAATGATTTCAATGGGGTCCGTCTTGCAGTGAAAACAGACAAAAAAATAGGACTTGCCCTATTTTTTGAGGGACAGTATTCACTGACCTTTAAAAAAAACATCCATGTGAATAATCCCACAGACTTTAATTGGTTTAAAAATGGCTGTTTTTTGCTAAACACTAGAGATGGCCTTGCGGTTCGCCCGGCGGTCGTTTTGCTGCGAACTTTGCTCGTTTGCGATTCGCCGAACATGCGAACATATGGCGATGTTCGCATGAGCCATATTCTTTTTTGCGCCGAACTATGACCCATGATACATCCATCAGGTGGGACAGGACAGCAAATTGAGACGTTTCAGCACATGGACACACCCCCTACCCTAAAACAGAACCCGATCTGGCAGCCATTTTACATTCTGTGTTTTGCCAGGGTAGGGAGAGGTTGCTTTGTGGAGCAGGGACAGACTGTTAGGGACACCAAATACTAGCTAATAGGGCCACAAAAGTCCTTTTAAGGACTGGTATAGGTGTGCTATCAATAGGTGCGATATACTGAGGGGTGTAATATACTTATAATATACTTTCTAACATAGAAAGTATATTATAGTGCATTTGAATTGTGCAGCAGTTTTGTGCGGTTCTGCTGCGATACCGCAGCTATATAGATGGCCAAACGCTATTGGAATAACTAATTTCAACTGGTGTTATATACCTGTTGCACCCAAAAAACTTATTGAGGGGTGTAATATACATATAATACAGGGAGTGCAGAATTATTAGGCAAGTTGTATTTTTGAGGATTAGTTTTATTATTGAACAACAACCATGTTCTCAATGAACCCAAAAAACTCAACATTCACAAATATACATTTCTGACATTCAAAAACAAAATAAAAACAAATCAGTGACCAATATAGCCACCTTTCTTTGCAAGGACACTCAAAAGCCTGCCATCCATGGATTCTGTCAGTGTTTTGATCTGTTCACCATCAACATTGCGTGCAGCAGCAACCACAGCCTCCCAGACACTGTTCAGAGAGGTGTACTGTTTTCCCTCCTTGTAAATCTCACATTTGATGATGGACCACAGGTTCTCAATGGGGTTTAGATCAGGTGAACAAGGAGGCCATGTCATTAGATTTTCTTCTTTTATACCCTTTCTTGCCAGCCACGCTGTGGAGTACTTGGACGAGTGTGATGGAGCATTGTCCTGCATGAAAATCATGTTTTTCTTGAAGGATGCAGACTTCTTCCTGTACCACTGCTTGAAGAAGGTGTCTTCCAGAAACTGGCAGTAGGACTGGGAGTTGAGCTTGACTCCATCCTCAACCGGAAAAGGCCCCACAAGCTCATCTTTGATGATACCAGCCCAAACCAGTACTCCACCTCCACCTTTCTGGCGTCGGACTGGAGCTCTCTGCCCTTTACCAATCCAGCCACGGGCCCATCCATCTGGCCCATCAAGACTCACTCTCATTCCATCAGTCCATAAAACCTTAGAAAAATCAGTCTTGAGATATTTCTTGGCCCAGTCTTGACGTTTCAGCTTGTGTGTCTTGTTCAGTGGTGGTCGTCTTTCAGCCTTTCTTACCTTGGCCATGTCTCTGAGTATTGCACACCTTGTGCTTTTGGGCACTCCAGTGATGTTGCAGCTCTGAAATATGGCCAAACTGGTGGCAAGTGGCATCTTGGCAGCTGCACGCTTGACTTTTCTCAGTTCATGGGCAGTTATTTTGTGCCTTGGTTTTTCCACACGCTTCTTGCGACCCTGTTGACTATTTTGAATGAAACGCTTGATTGTTCGATGATCACGCTTCAGAAGCTTTGCAATTTTAAGAGTGCTGCATCCCATCTGCAAGATATCTCACTATTTTTGACTTTTCTGAGCTTGTCAAGTCCTTCTTTTGACCCATTTTGCCAAAGGAAAGGAAGTTGCCTAATAATTATGCACACCTAATATAGGGTGTTGATGTCATTAGACCACACCCCTTCTCATTACAGAGATGCACATCACCTAATATGCTTAATTGGTAGTAGCTTTCGAGCCTATACAGCTTGGAGTAAGACAACATGCATAAAGAGGATGATGTGGTCAAAATACTCATTTGCCTAATAATTCTGCACGCAGTGTATACTTTCTAACATAGAAAGTATATTATAGTGCATTTGTATTGGGCAGCAGTTGTGTGCGGTTCTTCTGCGATACCGCAGGTATATAGAGGGATACGCGTTATTGGAACAATTATTTGCAATGGGTGTGATATACCTGTTGCCCCAAAAAAAAACTGATTGAGGGGTGCGATATACCTGCTTCCACAAAATACTGATTGAGGGGTGCGATAAACCTGCTTCCACCAAATATTATATCAGGGGTTCTATATACCTGTTTCCACAAAATACTGATTGAGGGGTGCAATATACCTGCTTCTACAAAATATTGATTAAGGGGTTCTATATACTTGCTTCCACAAAATACTGATTGAGGGGTGCGATATACCTCCTTCTACAAAATACTGATTAAGGGGTTAAATATACCTACTTCAACAAAATACTAATTGAGAGGTGCAATATACCTGCTTCCACAAAATACTGATTATGGGGTGATTGAGGCCTGCGATACACTGTCTTCCTCAAAATACAGATTGAGGGGTGCGATATATCTGCTTCCACCAAATATTGATTCAAGTGTTCTATATACCTTTTTCCACAAAATACTGATTGAGGGGTGGAATATACCCTCTTCTACTAAATATTGATTGAGGCCTGCGATACACCGACTTCCACAAAATACTGATTGAGAGGTGTGATATTCCTGCTTCCACTAAATATTGAATGAGGCCTGCGATACACCAGCTTTTACAAAATACTGATTGAGGGGTGCGATATACCTGCTTCCACAAAATACTGATTGAGGGGTTTAATATACCTGCTTCAACAAAATACTGATTGAGGGGTGCAATA